>NW_010272214.1:0-15327 GCF_000690775.1 Eurypyga helias
GGTGAGGTGCACGCCGCCGCTCCTGCCGCCGTGCCCGGCGGGAAGCGCGTCCCTGTCCTCCCCGGAGCTGGTGCGGCCGGCCCTGGCGATGGAGTGGGTTGGTAACTCGGGTCCGTGGGATCGTAGCGAAAGGTTAATTAGGGCTTGCACGCAGTTAATTGCGCAGGGTGTAGGGTGTTTACGTGAGCGAGCGGTGCGGAGGTAAGGGAGGCAGGGTGCTGGCTCGCAGGACAGCGGCGGACACGATGTAAATGCGAAACAAGATACTGCTTAACGAAGGTGGGGAGAGCTGCTTTCCATCTTTTGCTGGAAATGAGTTTGTGCAGAGTTATTGGTGCACTTCAGAAAATAAAATATAGTAGACTGATAATTTGCTTGCCTACTGATTATTTTTTGGCAGCAAACATCCCCATTATCTTGGGTTTTGGAGTTCTGAATATTTAGAAAGTAGCATACTGCCTGCCACTTGTAACTCTGGGGTGGCCTCTTGCACTTTGAAGGAGCAACATGTTCTGCAGAACCTATTGCTTTGTAGTGAGCCTAGGCTCCGAAGCTCTTATAAATGTGAACAAAGCACATTTAAAAAAAAAAATATCACACGTAGATGATATGTGTTGACATTTGTTGTTCTCGAAAGGTTTTTTCCCATGCTTTTGTCTAGCATGAATGTTTTAATTCCTTGGCTACCAGACTTAATGTAGTACTGTATTGGGTTTTGTTCTTTCTGCTCAGGGATTGTGTCTTTGTTCTGATTTCTTTCATACTTTTACTTTTCGTGTTCTTTAGTTTTTTGATTTTTTTTTTTTGGAGGTTTTCAGTACATCTTGGTCAAGAGCAAAATTCTGTGTTTCTCCCAGTGGCATAGGTTAACATTTTTATCATGGGCTACAGGAATGTTATTGACAGCTTTGGGTAAAAAAGCTGTCTGACCTCTCCAGACAATATCACTTCAGACTACACACAGGCTGTTAAAAATGGTTGGGTTTTTTTTGGCAGTCAACCTTCAGGCAGCCCTTTTAACTTAACACCCTGTGTTTCTTTCGATAACGTTGAAGGATAACATGGCTGTGTTGCCAGGGACTTGCCTTATCATTTGCCTTAGGCTATTTCTCTAACACTGTGGGTTTGGGATTTTTGTTGAAGGTCAGACCGCTAATTTACACCCCAGGTAAGCATGCAATTTGAAAATGTCCCAGAAGCCCAAACTAAAATTTCTTTAACTTCTGAAAAAACAAAAAAAAGAAGTTCTTGGCATAAAAGTTCACTGCTAGCTCTTGTTAACATGGTTTGCTTCTGGCTATATTCTTGTTCTGATCTGATTTTGTTTAGCGGTTCCCTGTGAGTTGTGTACCTTACCTTTTCTCACTTGGTTTCAGAAATTTTTGCCATGGTTTTCAATGATTTCTTGCAAAAGCAAGTGGGATCTTTTGGATGTAACAATTTGAAACTAAATTAATTTTGACTCTGTTTAGTTTCAGCGTTGTTCACAAGAGCATTTTCTTGATGCTGGTGTCTCTGGTCCACAGAAATAGTATTTGATATAGCATTATATCTCTGTTGTAGACGTGGACTAGAAATAATTACATATGTTATTTCTTAAATCCATTCAAGAGGTTTAATGTTGTGTCTTCCCCTCTGTTGGCTAAGTGGTTGTTACAGACCAGTCATGACAAATTAAAAGGTGATTAAACAAGGTCAGCAATTTCTCATCTGCTCTTCTTTGGTGTGTTGACCTCAGCTGTCTGCTGGTTTCTAATAAAAATATCACAAGTCTGGAGTACAGTAAAGTTACATGGACTGTTTTTAAAACACTATTAATTGCTTCATAAATTGCATCTGTCGCTTGGCAGTGCTTGATTGCAAAAGGGTAGGTATAGTTTGTAGGATGACTATTAGAAGTGCCACTTACCACCTAAAGACAGGCTTTTGGAATGGTTGTGATAGAAGAGAACAGAAACTCTTCATTTCTGTGATAGTACATCTTCAGCTTAATGATGCTTTAGACCAGGCTTCCAAATTCACTGTGTGAATGGGCTTTGTAATTGCTGGTGCACGTAGCCTGATATCGACAACGTGTAAGTAGCACTGAATAAAACACACTCTGCAGATAGTGAAAAAATCACAAACCAACAACTTTTATTATACCTTGTGTAAATTATTATTTAAGTGGCTTGGGACTTAGATATTTCTGATTGCTGAAGAGTAAGGAATGTAAAGTATGTGTTAAAATGGAATATGCCTATGATATTTTGCTAAGAGACTATGTAGTAATAGGCCTAAATTGAGTGTAAAGCAACATGAGGTATTAACTTTTAGCACCAAATGTCTTACGGCTTCTCTAGAAATCTAAGAGCTGAAGTTTGTATATTTTCACGGTAGGGGTGATAGAAACCTAGGTTTATAAGTTAGGTTTATAAATCACTGAGTACTGGCAGGAACGACTTGTAGTGCCAAAGTGTCTGTGAGAGCCAGTAGTAGGCGAGTTGCTTGTGGAGCAAGCATCACTTCAAAGTAGCTGGGTGCTGTTGTGAGTCTGCTTCAGAACAGTCTTGGAGGCAATTTAATTCATTTCTGTGGTTATTAATGTGCTCATTCTGGCTCATGTAATCAGGTTGGAAATAGAGTTTAAACTATAAAAAAAAAAAAAATGCCACAATGTAGTTCTTGCATTGGTGAAAGCTAAATTGCTACGTCTGGTATTTGATTATGTGTCTGGAGGTAAATAGTAGTGGGCTTTTTTTCTCTTTCACCAGGTCACCCAGAAGACACAATGAGTGTGAAAGCTTTCAAGCTCGTTTCCGCTGTTGAGCGAGAGATGTTAATGGGAGACAAAAATTACATCAACATCGAATGCATTGAGTGTTGCGGAAAGAACCTCTATATTGGAACCAATGACTGCTTCATCTATCACTTTCTGTTGGATGAAAAGATATCAACAGCTGGAAAAATAACTTTTGCTGCCACCAAGCAACTGCATAAATACCTGGGCTTGAAGAAGCCCGTGAGCGAGTTGAAAGCAGCCTCTGCCCTCACCAGGCTTCTTGTGCTTTGCGACAACACGATAACACTAGTTAACATGATGAACTTGGAACCTGTCCCCACTGGTGCTAGAATCAAAGGAGCTGTGACGTTCGCATTAAATGAGAACCCTGTGAGCGGGGATCCTTTCTGTGTCGAAGTCTGCATTATCTCCGTCAAGCGGCGGACCATTCAAATGTTCATGGTGTTTGAAGACAGAGTCCAGATAGTGAAGGAAGTGTTTACTCCAGAGCAACCCTCTGCTGTGGCTGTGGATGGTTATTACTTATGTCTTGCACTTACTACACAGTATATAATTTTGAATTATAACACTGGTGTCTCCCAGGATCTGTTTCCTTACTGCAGTGACGAGAAACGGCCAATTGTGAAAAGGATAGGCAGACAGGAGTTTCTGTTGGCTGGTCCTGGAGGCCTAGGTGAGACAAGATTGTATTTTTTTGTAAGTTTTTTAACTCCTCTCTCAATTTTTTCTCAATTTGGAAGCAAAGCTTAACTAATTGTTGTGCATAACAATGATATTTTTCTCCACAGGGCTATACTGGAATGTTGAGATAAAGAGGTAGATGGTAAATTTTTGGTACTAAGAATTATTATAACTCTTCTGCGGTTTTTTTTAAGGCACAAAAATCGGGTTTTTCTGTATCTTCATCGTGTCTGTAGAAAGCTTCATTTCTGTATATACTGCTAACAGCAGTAGTATCTTGCAGCCCAGAGAAAAAACCTTGGTTGGTACCAAATGAAACTTTAGAGGCTGATAGCCTCTCTGGAGTGACTAGCCGAACTGGGTTTGAGGAGCCCCATGTCGTTATGAATATAAGTTAGTGTAGAGGAGTTCATTTTTTTCGCCAGTTGCTATTCAGAGGGGTGCAGATGAAGTTCATTTTAGAGTTTGTAATAGATTGGCAAGTAGGTATGTTGTGCTAGTAAGGCATGCTAGTGGAAGTAAACTGTATCCTAACTCCTGTAGAAGTAAACTCTGTCCTAATTGTAGATGTTGTCAGATACTACCCTGTTTTTATGCTCCCACATGCTGAATTTTTAATAGTATTTTTCAGCTCTGTAATACAGAAAATGATAGTTTAAGTGTTGCATCACGTGTAATAGTGCTCTTGCCTAATAGACAGATGATTGTAAGGACTACTGCTGCTGTAATTTGTCTAAATCAGCAGTATGCTCTGAGGTCAGTCATCTTGAGGGTTGTTTGGAAAAGCTGCAATATCCTGGAGCTGGCAGGCCATAGGCAGAATGCTTTTGTGCTGTTTGCCATATGACTCTCCATGTAGGAGAAGCAGTTTATGTATCCTACCTGACACATTAAGAATGACATGACACAAAGATCACAATTATTTAGGCCCTTAATTCAGGGGTCTGCATAGGTTTTGGCTCTTCAGTATGAATTCCAAAGAAAAGCATGAGTGCAATCAGTTGTTTGTGTTGAAGTTTTGTCTTGTGACTAGAATGTGAGGTGTACATCAACTCCCTAGTTTTTCTTGTTGGAAGTAGAGACTCACTAGAACATCACTTCATGCAAATTAAATATGTTCCAAGATGAACTTGTTTTTTCAGACATGAGGCTTTTGCAAGTCATCTCGGTTACCCACCACTTATGAAAACTGTTAGTTGCTTTAAATATGGACATATATTTGTGGACGTTGACCTTTTTAGTACTGCTATGAAGGTTAAAATATCTGAGTTGACTGACTGAAAGTGTTCCCTTTTGACATGTTTCTAAAGCAAACCCATTCTTTAATCTTTATTTACCTTTCCAGGAATGTCAAACCAGATTCTGTTCAACTGGTTAATTTCTTTTTGGTTTAAGAATAGATAAACTTTTAAAAGCATAATTGTATTTAGTTGGAAAGCTGAATTTTATTTAGTCCAACTTTTGCTTTTGTCTGGTGTCCTGCAAGAGGGCTATACAGTAAGACCTTTACTCATAAAATCCAACATCCTTGTGTAAGTAGATTGTCCTTAAAAATACCAAAGGGTGAAAATATCAGATATATGGTGTCTTAAACAAATGCACATCTGCAGCTCTTAATATGCTATAAACTTCCCTTTTTCTGGTAATACAGGCAAATATACCATGTACTAGCTCGGACACATTACAAAGATTGCTTGCTATAGGTGGGTATGGTTTTTCCTTGCCTATTTCAGCTTGGGGGTGTACTTAATCATTTGTTCTCCATTCCCTCCCCCACTATTGTTTTGGTTAGTATTATCCACCTTGCTGTTCTTCTTGGTAAAGTTCTCAGTGTCTTTAACGCCGTTCCCATGAAGGTGAAGGTGGTTGAGCACCCTTATAAGCATTGTATATCTTGGCATTTGAGGTAGGGCTCTGCTGGAAAGTGAATGGACTTGAAAAGGCTTGATGTACATCTTCAGTTCTAATTTTGGTTTGCTTTTGTACATCTTACTGGTTAAGACGTGTTCGTTTGGCACTTGGTAGAGCATCTGTGCTAAATTCAGCCTCTCTTACTGAGGTGGCTGTATTCTGTGTTAATACATTTGACTTTCGAGTGTTTGAAGTGACATTCACTTAGATTTATTTGCTTCTGAGCTGAGTGGAATTTAGAATGGCAGAAAGCAACTGCTTAAAGTGGTAATTATGAAGTAAAACATCTTTGAGTTTCTTGGGTATGTGACCTTTTTCCTTACCTGGACTCTTTTTCCATTTAAGACTGCTTGTTAGAATTGTTCATAGTTGGTCCTTACACTTAGCCATTTGGTACTTCATTAGCTCTACTTGCAGTTAGTATAATAGCTGGCTCTTTAGAAGGGAAAAGAAACTTAATTTTTGATGCATCTTCATTCTGTCCAGTAATTGGTTCATTCAGAATTGAAGATCAATTCTTTCTGATTATGTATGAAGCTGTGCTTACCAAAATTCTGTTTTTCATTCGTGAGGCTCTTGTTGCATGTTCGTAATGAGATTGCCATACAGAGGCTTTAGGCTGTTAAGATATCATCAAACAGCTCTTGCATATTGGCACAGGGCATGATTCCCAGCACCAGCTGCAGCAATCACCCAAAGCATCAGAGACCTCGCCTCAGATGGAGCTCCCAAGGGAGGGAACAGCTCTTAAGGCCTTGAGCTGAAGGGAGCACCTGGTGTCTCTTGCTGAGACGGAGGCAAGGGGAAACTTTGTCCTTGCCTGCAAGAGATGTGCGTTTGGTTGAGGATTTGTGTTGTCAAGTAAAGGAGAGGCCGGAGGAGGTCAGCAGAATACACGGCATCAGAGAAGACAGAAGGGAAATGGAATCTTCTTCAGGACCCAGGCATGAGCCTGAACCTCTGACCATCCTGAGGGAAGGGCAGGCTGAGTCTCTGCTTGTTCTGTGACGGCAAGGGCTGGAAATTTGTCACTTCTGAAAGAAAGAACTCTCCTTCTCTGCCTGCAGGTCTGCATCTATAGAATATGTTCAGTGCTCAGCAGTAGCAGATGAGAAGCAGGAAGCTCTGTCCCACAAAGCATCTGAGCCTGTACCACGCAGTAGCACCGGGAGGAATCAGTGGGTAATAGTAGTGGAAGACTCCCTCATATGGGAGATAGTTTTTCTCATCGATCCTGCTAGTGAGGAAGAACAGTTTGAGGAGGAGTGGGTGGATCAGGCAGGTCACCAACTGGTTGTACAGCTTCTGGTGACAAGGGATATGGCCTTTATGAATATGGAGCCTTCTTTAAGGATTTAAAGAAGAGATGGGATCCACTAGGCCAAGTGAGGCAGAAGGAGTTTTATGAGCAGGCTGACCAACCTAGTGAGGAGGATTTAAACTAGGAATGGTGGTGGTAGGCCAAGCTGGCAAACAAGGAGTGCAGGGTGATGTGGATGAGAGACTTTGTAATGAACCAAGAGGGGTAAAGAGACCCTGCTTTAGGCATAGGCAGACAAGAGGTGTGTACAAAACAATATGAAAGTGCTCTCACTTTCACAGCAGAGCTGTGTGTTGACAGCTGAGGTGAGCGGTTACCCTTTACATAAGAGCTGCAGGATGGTGTGATGTGCCTTGGGGCAAAGGAGGAGGTAGCTGAGAGTTTATGGATTAGGGTTAGAGGGCAGACTAACATGGGTGACATTTTGCTGGGTATCTGAAACAGACCACGTTACCAGGAAGAAGACGTAGGTAAGGCCTTCTTCAGATAACAGGAAGAAACCTACATTTGCAGGCCCTGGTTCTTGGGGGGCCCTTGGACCACTCCCAGTACCTGCCAGAGCAGCAGCACAGCAGGGCACAAGCCGTCCAGGAGACTTCTGGAGTGGATTGATGGTGACTGAGGAGCTGACGAGTAGGGGGTGGTGAGACACTGGAACAGGTTGCCCAGAGTTGGATGCCGCATCCCTGGAAGTGTTCAAGGCTAGGCTGGATGATGCTTTGAGCAGCCTGGTCTAGTTGAAAGTGTCCCGATGATTGTTAAGGTCCCTTCCAACCCCAGCCATTCTAGGATTCTACGATTCTAGTATGAAAAGTGCTGGCAGCAAGTTGAGAGGGGCAATTTTTCCCCTCAGTTCTAGTGAGATCATGTGTGGAGGACTGGGTCCAGGGGTCCCTGGAACGTCATGGATGTACTGGAGTAAATCCACTGAAGGACCAGAAAGACAACTGAATGATTGGAGCATCTCATATGTGGAGAGGCTGAGAGAGCTGGGACTGTTCAGTCTGAAGAAGAAAATTCTTAACAGAGATCTTACCAACATGAGGGGGCAGGGCAGGTAAAGAAGACAGAGCCGGGCTCTGCTCAGTCATATTGTGTCCAGTGGAAGGATGAGGCGGTTGGTACAAACTGAAATACAGGAAATCCTACATAAACAGGAAAACAAACTCCTCATTGTGATGTTGGTCAAACTATAAAACAGGTCTTGGAGAGGATGTGGCATCTCTGTTCTTAGAGGTGCTCAAAACCTGACTGGGTGAGGTTTTGAGCAGCTTGTTCTAATTGTCCCTGCTTTGAACAGGGAAGTTGGACTAGGCAGTTCTCGGGGGTCCCTTCCTGCTTCAACAATTCCACGACTTAAATGAGTAAAATACACACATTTTAAACACCTAATTTTACTGTATGCATCTTGGTTTTCCAGGATAAAGTCTTCTCAGTGGTGCGTGGTTTGAACAGTTATTTAGTGATTGAGTAGACTACAAATGGAGTTGGAGAGCCGAGCCTTGTAACTTACAACAAACATGCAGGTACTAGGCAGAATGATTCATAGAAAGTTATGCAGTGCCTTTTCTCATAGCTGACACTGCATGAAGCAGGGTAGTCAGCAGTAACCAGCGTGTTCCCTTCCTGCTTTCACCCACTCGCAGTGTTCCTCCTGCTGTCAACATTTATGGTAACTGAAAGTGTTCATATTGCTTTTTAAAGAAGTAATAATAATAAAAAAGAAGTTTTATTTTAACTTTTACAGATACTTTCACTAAGAAGGTTTTTGTTTTAAAACAAACAGAATCTGCAGTCTGTTGCGCAAAGTCCTGAATAACCTGATCTAAGCTGGTCCCACTTTGAGTATGGGAGAGGACTGGACTGGATGTCCTTCAGTACCCATTTCTGACTTAAATTGTTCCATGATTCTATAAATTTCTAGCTCTCATGGTGCCGAAAACAGTGTAGCTGTGTTTTGGGTAACTTGCAGCCTTTGGATAGCATATGCATTTTTAATACGGAATTGATTACTGGCTTCATCTCAGTTTCATCAACCGCATTCCTGTACTCTAAAAGGCCATGGTTCCTGATTGTAGTTGTCATGTTTATTGTTATCCTTAGGTGGGAGCTGGATGAAGACAGAAGATGCATCATTCTGCCACAGAAGCCCTAGCTATTGAGGGCAAAAGGATGTAGAGAGATATTGACTTGGAAAAGTACTGTGCATTGCTCTGCACTGCCCTTTCACTTCCATAAAGGATTTCTTAAAGTTACCTAAAAAAGAGCTCTGTCATTTAAAAGAAAAAAAAAAATTTTAAATCAGGTTTTTATAATTTTTTTTTGACAGTGACTGAGAAACAGAAAATCTGAAGAATTAAGGTTTCAAATACAATTAGCCCTGAATTTACTACTGGTTAGTATGTATTTAACTCAAGTTTTCTCCCATTTTTTGAAATGGGATTACAGCACAGAGTAAAAACTGAAAGGCATGAAAAGCAGATAGCGCGGTCTGCCTGTTGTAAAATTCCACTTCCGATCCATAAGAATATGAAAATCTGTAGAGGAAATCGGGATTCTGTATTATGGCAAAAAAGAGTATTTTCTCTAAGGCACTCTGCTTGAAAAGCCGTTCATTATAGTGAAAAAGCAAATACCATTACTTGTTGATAGCCAGATGTGACATTTTCATTCTGTGTTGCACCCTTAGTTAGGGGAAGGGGCTGATCGTTTCAGAGCTGCTATAAAGGGTCCAGAAGCTTAGTCTCTACACTGTAGTTCTGTGAAAATCTACAACCTTCTGGTTTCCCTTTTTTTCCCTTCTCCCCCAGGATGATCCTCCTACCCAGCTACCCTTATCTCGTTATCCTCTGTTTGGAAGGGATTTTTCTGTAAATTGACTAACATAATCTTTTAATCTCCTCTGTCCTTTAGAGCTCAGACTTACTCTGCCAGCTGTCAAGTGGCTCATTTCCGCCAAAGAACAATTTTCATGGGTGTGTCTTGTTAATAGCACGAGCATACTGGTTTTAGGGGGTATGCCTTCAGGTTTGGAACAGAAGTTTACACAGTGCTTCAGTATAGCTCAGCTGGCAAAGAGTTACTGAACTATGTCTCAAAACTTTGACTGGAGTTTTTCTTCAATTAAATCTCAGAGAATTTGGGAATACCACCTAACATAAATAGAACCAGTGGCATGTATTCCAAAAAGCAAGTTAAACTTCTGTTAGGAGAAGGAAGGAGGACGCAATAGACAGGAGGAAAGATAGTGGCAAAAAAACCCACAGACCTACCAAAGATTTAATCAGGTTATTTTGAAGACAGCATAGGGGATATCGTTGGGGTGTAAAAAAAGTCTTTGTGCTTGGGTCTTGGGAAAACTGCCTTATATGCAGCCTCTGCTTTTTATGGAAATGATTGGAAACATATGCCTCGCAGGAAGTCACTCATCCCAAGGAGCCGGACCCTCATTCTGTGAAAATTTTGGTCTAGCAGAAGTGAAGAAGTAAAACTAAATGATTGTCAACTAAAATGCTCTTTAGGCATTCGACGCTGCAAGGAACAGATACGCCTGTATTGCCAGATAGGTCGGACAGTGCAGGGCTGTGGCTCCTACCAAGGCAGTTTTGTTTGAATGCTGGGTCTCACTAAATATTAGTGTTCTGAAATGAATTCAAACTACATGGCATTGTTCTTATTTAAAAACAAAAATCTGAAACTTACTAAGCTTAAATAATTCTTGCTAGTTTCTGTGACTATTCCTCTCTTTTCAGTTTTTGGTGGTCTGTTTCTGTGGTGAAGAGGAAAGGGGAAAAAAACATTAACTGAGTTAACCAACAGCTCTGTGATGTCCAGGGAGGTGTGATATGCTGTCATCATGCCACCTGATACTCCATCTGTTCTTCTGAGACTTTATTTCTGTGCCTTGGTACCTGTGCTTTGTATTGGGAAAACAGCAGTCTTCAAGTAGCACGAGCCTCAGGCTTTTGTTTTTCCCCTTCCTGTAGGCATGTTTGCAACCGTGGATGGCATTTCGCAGCGTGCCCCTGTGCACTGGTCAGAGAACGTGATTGGAGCAGCTCTGTGCTTTCCTTCATTACAGTGCACAGCATGCTGGACCAGCAGCAGAAGCAAACACTGCCTTTTAAAGAAGGTCACATTCTACAGGACTTCGAAGGTATGAAAAAGGGCACTTTTCTCATCAGTAATTCTGGAACAACCGCCACTGTGGGCACAGTCACTTTAGGTTGTTTCTTAAACAAAATATCTAGCGAGCACGTTAACTGTTGAAACTTTTATTGCTAATGCTTTCCTGATCAGATTCCTGCAGACTATGGTAGAAAAACTTTAGTCATCCAAAATTCCATGCTTCTAACAAAATGTATGCTCACTAAATGTGCTCTAATTGTCAGGTTAATTGTTGGGTAGGAGACTGTCGGGTTAGAGGAGTCAATAATTGTTAGATACAGGTATTTGTCCATTGGCTATCCTGACAAAGTTCCAACATCTTAAAAATTGTTCTTTTGTACTCCTTTCTAGAATGTCTGAAGAGATTTAAAAAGGGATATTTCATAAAGAAGTCTTAAACAAAAAAATCTAAAAACTTGTTTTGATCTATCCTTCGGTTAGGAACTCTTAAGTATGGAATACATTGCGCTGCTATGTTTTTTTTTCCAGGACAGCTACAAACTCTAGCACTATGAACTGTATGTTACTTGCTACCTTTGATGTACAGCTTACAGTTTTCTAATGTAAGTCTGTGGAAGTATGTGGCAGTTAAAAGTCCCTATTCTCTGGAATCTGGGCAGTAGTTTCACTGGTGGTCTTTACATCATGTGAGATTATAGCCAGTTTCATTTACTCAGAGTGGAACAAAACTGCTGTGAATAAATTTATGGTTATCTCTGAGGTGCAATTTACAAGTAAACTATACTGTCCAGCAAAAATGGTAACAACAAGGATGAGTTTAGAACTTTAACACTGTTTAGATTCTTGCATCTTAAACAGTAAATCTTAAAGCTTATTTCTGAAGTGTGTTTTTTTTCTGTAGAGAATGTAAACTGAGTATGTCTATTTGCTCTGTCCAGGAAAGGTGATTGTTGCTACTAATAAGGGTGTGTATATCTTGGTGCCGCTACCTTTGGAAAAACAGATTCAGGATCTTCTAGCTAGCCACAGAGTGGAAGAAGCCCTTGTTCTAGCAAAAGGAGCTCGAAGGAATATTCCAAAAGAGAAATTTCAGGTCTGTCCTTCCTTTAATTTTCATGAAAATATAAATTTCACAGTGGTGCTGTGTGTACCAGTGATCAAGTGACTAGAGGAGGGGGGGAAATGTTTACATTGATGAGAAATCTTACTGCCCTTCATGGTTTCAGCCTGAGGAAATAGTTGTGCTGCTGAATTGGCTTGTGCTTGTAAAGGCTGTGATGTTGACAGGGTTGAATGCCGCTGTTTTGCTGGGGTTTTGGTGGTGGGTTTTTGAAGTGTATAATTTGAAAAAATTGAAAACAAAACAAAAAGACCCCAAGTGGTAGAAAATCTACTGCAATCCTTCTTTACTGCTAGGTTCAGTTATTATTTTGCTGTTTAAACTATTGCTGTTTAAAAAGAGTATCTTTTATTTCAAATCAGAATTTTTAGGTTTTACTTTATCAGAACTTCTCTGCATACCCTAAACTGCAGTTGTACAGCTTCAGGGACCTAAAGCAAATGTGTCCTTCCAAATTCATGCGAGTAGTACTCGTAGTGGTGTGTAACTGAATATTTAAGATTTTCATGTCGTGAAGTGTCCTAGTAACTCGCTGAATAGTGTTGATTAGAAATTTGTACTCTTTTCCTTCTACCTCTGGTTTATATTACAATACATATTCTACCATATTTGTTCCTATTTGTCATTTAGAGACTGAAATTTGGAAAAAGTAGTATGAAATCTCTACTCACCAAGTAGGTTTATGAATATTTCTCTTGGTTTCTTGTGATTTCCAAAAGCAAAATTTGATCTGTAACCTGCAGAAAATCTGGTTTTGTTATTTAAATATACTTTGGAGGATTTTGTTGCCATTAAAATAGTATCTGTTGCATTACTTTTGTTTAGGAAGATGTAAAGTTTGGAACATGACTGTAGAAGCTATGGAATTGTAGATCGAAGATGATTCAGTCTGTCGGAATTTTTTTTTTTTAAGTTTCTAATTCCTTGTCATTTAAGTCTTGGTCAAGGCCCTTGAAAAGCAATCATTAAATGAAAGGAAATTTGTATCAGCTTTCATTTTGATCTTGAACTCCTCCATTGAATTAAGAACTTGGGAGGCTGCTGGAAGTAAAAAGCTTGGCCAGAAAAGTGTATGCATCCTTTAAAAGTATATGCTAAGGTATAAGTGTCCTTGGGTACTCGAAGCTGAAAATCATTTAGGCAGATAGAGAGTTCTGTTTCCAGCATGTTTTGCTTTGCATCTTCACTTCCAACTTTTCCTTTGCAATCTGTTTAAAGACGCAGACTATAATCCTGCTGAGAGGACAGGATGCATGGTCTAATTGATGTCTTCTGTGTATGGTGACCCCTACTTCTCCAATTATGTCTTTCCAGTTTATGTAGATTTAGTGTGGGAGATGTTTTGCCACAGGATGAGCTGCAATTTGTTATCTAAAATATATGATGTAGGATGTCATTCCTCCTAAGTTTTTTTTGCATTTAGGATTTTCTGTCTGTAGGATAAGTTACTTGCTGTTTGCAGTATTTCACATGTGCCTTGCTGTCTTCCTAAAATTACTGTTGCCAAGGATGTTGTAAGTTCTAACCTCATGTGCCCTTAAAGCTGTTCAGTTACTTTGAGTCAATGCTACATCTGAAAAACAGAAAACATTTTACTTGCAAGCAAAATATCCTGTTCTATTTTGTATTTGCAAACTGATATTAACCAGCTTAATTTGATGGAGTCTCCCACTGACTTCTCTTAAAATGACTTAACTTGGCTTAGGTGTTGAGGCATTAGTCCCGTTTTTCAGAGCTGATCTGTAGTTGGAAATGTAACTTGTTGAGCTTGCTTTCTAATGTGATATTTAATCACATTAGTAGCTGATACTTAAAGCTGCTATTACAGGTTCCTTACAAACACATCAGACTTTCTTTTACTGTAGTCTTGCATAATATAAATGTCATGGAGTTCAAGTAGACTACATGCCTTACATATGTCTTTTGCAACATTCCTTTGGCATACTTTAACTGATCATAGTCACTCATTTCTAACTGCTGTCTGAGAGATATCTGGGTTATTATCAGGTAGTAGATACTAGATAGATAGATAATAGGTATCTCCTAATAGGTATTTTTGGATATCTGTTTTGCAGGATTTAGTGATTCCTGAGTAGCTAACACTTTCAAGGCCTTATTTTGCCATTTTATACGAGTAATGGGAAGGGATGCATCAGTTTGGTGATCAGCCACTATAATTTATCCATACAGAAAAGTGATAGTAATTGGCATATGTAGCATAGTGCCCCCTTTTCCACATGCTGCTTTAATTTCTGCCTTTTCGGTGGCTGTTGCCGTCTTACACCTGACTTGAACTCAGTCGTGGTGTTGCAGGGCAGTTCTTAATGACATGGGGTTATTTTCTGCAGTTCAGTACTGCATTGTCACTGTATGCATACAGATGCATGTTCCCACTTTTTATATCAGCAGTATTACGTCACCATAACTATATATATGTGCTGGTAGGGCAGAATGATAGTGGGATTGAAACAGTGAAGTACTGTACTCTCAGAACCATTTGTACAGCCAATATTTAGTTATTGGAAAGAAGCAGGTCATGCCTTAGTAGCTCTAACCTGTTATTTAACATGTGGTCCCTGCAGACTGCAAGTTTCTCTCTGCTGTATTAGATGAAAATTCCTTTGTCTATGAGGACTGAGAATTGCTGCTAGGTAAAAAATGAGAAGCACAAGTGTTGCAAGGAGATGGCTTTGTTGGATATCACTTTTGGTAGAAGAATACAAAGGCCTTTCTACCATGCTACCATGAAATGACTGAATACTACTTATTAATTTTTCAGGACAGCTGATGTTTGCAGAAATCATGGTTGATGGTAGTGAAGACCTTGGTTAGATTGACACACATCTTGCATAGGTATCTCTTTTGGTTTTTTTTTTTTTTTTTTCCTCACAGAATCAAAAAATGGTTGGGGCCGGAAAGGACCTTAAAGCCCATCTAGTTCCAACCCCCTGCTGTGGGCAGGGACCCCTTCCACTAGACCAGGTTGCTCAAAGCCTCATCCAGCCTGGCCTTGAAGACATCCAGGGATGGGGCATCCACAGCTTCTCTGGGCAACCTGTTCCAGTGCTTTACCACCCTCTCCGTGAAGAACTTCTTCCTTATATCCAATCTAACCCTCCCCACTTTCAATTTAAACCCGTTCCCCCTTGTCCTGTCACTACAGGCCCTTCTAAAAAGTCCCCCCCAGCTTCCTTGTAGGCCCCTTCATCTACTGGAAGGTGCTATAAGGTCTCCCTGGAGCCTTCTCTTCTCCAGGCTGAACAAGCCCAACTATCTCAGCCTGTCCCCATAGCAGAGGTGCTCCACCCCTCTGAGCATCTTCGTGGCCTCCTCTGGACTCGCATCAACTGGTCGACATATTCCGATGTTGTGGGTTCCACAGCT
>NW_010272215.1:0-858 GCF_000690775.1 Eurypyga helias
CCCCAGCACCCCAACCAAGCTTGGCAAGGCCAAGGCAGGGCCAGGACACATTGCAGCCACATTTGGGCCCTGCTGTGCCCAAACCCCATTCCCCTCCGGAAGACAAGCAGCAGGTCAGTGAAAGGGAGCAAGAAGTCCCAACCTCGGGCAAGAGCTGTAAATCACCTCACGCTGTCCAGGGTTTGCCATAGGCAGGAAAAACACCCCCCCTGCCCCTGCCTGGCGGGAGCAGGAGCGGGGCTGCCCTCGCTGTCGCGGTGTGCACGGGGTTTGGGGTACAGCCGACTCGTCACGCCCTGCCTGGCCCGTCACCACTTTCTCTGGTGTCACCAACTACGCTGGGTCCCCTTCAGGGGATGGGCTCGCTCAGAGCCAGGTTCAGTTCTCCTTACAGCTCAGCTGGGCGAGGAGAGAAGCGGTGACAGGGCAGCACCGCGCCGAAATGCCGTTCCCCAAATGGACCCACACCCCTGCACCCCCTGAGCCCCAGTTTTGGCCAGGTTCAGAGGGCAGCACCAGTGTGCACCCCACAGCCTGGCCCTTGCTGAGTCCCTGCCTTTCTTAAGAGAAGGATTTTTTCCCCTCTTTCTTAAGAGGGGATTTTTTGCTAATTTGATTTGAAAGCCCCTTTTATCCCTGAGTGACTCGGAAAAAAAGGATTTCAGCTACCCCTTGGCCTCCCTTGCTGTTTTAAATTTGATTATGGGAGACAATTTTAATTAGTATCGACAGATATTCATGAAAATAATTACTAGAAAACCTGTGCGGTTTATTTAACCTGGGAATCTTCCATCCCAACTCAGAGACCGAGGATGAATTTCGGGGTGTGGAGGGGGGGGTTATATGGTAATAAAAGCT
>NW_010272215.1:1125-1365 GCF_000690775.1 Eurypyga helias
GCTCGGGGGAGCTGGGCAAGGCGGTGGCATTGGCAGGGCGAGCTGCAGCAGCAAGTATTGCAGTGCTATAAAAAAATAATACGATCTTTCTAAAGGTCTCCGGCTGGGCGCCTCGTCCCTCCGGTCCAGTTCCTGCTGGAAACGCATCTCCAGAGCCACTAATGCGCAGGCAGCGACCGTGTTTGCCCCGGCTCTGCAAATGGAAAAGCGAGATCGATAGGGCCCGAGCGGAGCCGAATG
>NW_010272216.1:0-2249 GCF_000690775.1 Eurypyga helias
GGTGGGGGGAGATGCCATAGGTCCTTCCCCGCTCCCCCGTGGTTGCCCAGCGTGTGTGTCAACCCCCCGAGCCTTGTGCCCTCCAGCTGCCGGATGCAGCCCTGGCTCCATTTTTCCAGCGGGAATTCAACCTCCCGGCTGGCCAGGGCTGGAAGGCTGGCAACGACTTCTCCAGCGAGTGGTTTATTTTCCTGCCCTAGCCGATGCTGGCTTGGGGGGAAAAAAGGTGGTTAATCCGTGGCGTTTGTGGTGACAGCGTTAGAGGCTGCAGAACTGCCGCATTTTTTCTATCGCTTTTATGTACTTACTCAAAACAGCTGCTTGTTGCTGAGCCGTGCAGCCAGAACTTTGATCTGCCCAAGACTTCGTGCTGTGACCCACAGGCTGTCAGCCTGCCACGTGCAGGACACACAGCTAGTGGAGATAGCACAATCTGACCCTTAAAATGACTTGTTATGACGTTATTCCGGAGAGTTGGAGGTGCCTGTGGCAAAGTTTCCTTAATTACGTTTGCTGGTGTAAAGAAATTAGAGATAAACCAGTACTTAAGAGTGACAGGGGTAAGTGTCAAGAGGAACAGGCGTAAATGTCGTGCTGTTGATGCCTTTCTGGGGTCATCTAAAGCTTTGGAACGTTCAAGGCTGAGTTAACCCTTCAAAAGGGATTCAAAACCCTTAATGAGGGTTTTACCATATATTTTCTTCTAACATACGTTAATTGCTTAAATCCTACCCTGGTGTCTGGGTCATAGTGAAGCCGACTGATCTGTCTTCGCTGTCAGGGGTGTGTAAAATGTGATGAAGATGGGTGATAAAATACATGCTCTTCAGTACTCGAATTAGTAACACAGTGAAATTTAAAGTGAGGTTACTTATGCTGATGCTGTTCCTTTGAGAATGGTTTGAAATATATCCTATGGACATGATATAAGAATTATCTAAAGGTTATTTGTGCTAGATTAAAAGGAGAGGGTGTAATTGTCTCTTTTTATTCATCTGTTAGGAGTTATGAAGACTACCTGAGCACTGTGGTATTTTTCCTTAAGGCATCTTTGCTGTTGGATGCCCTGGGGCATTTATCATGAGCTCTCCCTCCCTAACGGAAAGGGCACGGATGCTTAATATTTCACAAAGACTTCTTTTGTCTATAATGTTAATTGCTGGTGCAGTTGAATGTTGCACAAAACAGAGGTTTAGACACACTCTAACACCTCTCTGAAGCTCTCATATTTCACCGTCTTTATTTTTTTGTGATCTTATTTCTTAGCTCCCTCAGTCACTGTGGTTGAGGCGGTCAAAATCAGGCTGGAAAATAGAGGACAGATGAAACAAAAAAGAGGAGTTCAGCAGAAATTTTCCAAACTCCAGCTGTGACTGTTGCACCTTGTGTTGCCCGGCAGATGAGCCACAGAAAAAGGAGTTGGCTGATACTGATAGTTCTGGATGCTCTTGGTTAACCTACTTCTGTGGGTCCTTTTCAGTTTTCTCTTCAGTGTCATTACTGAGGCTACAGCTTTAGTAGTGATAGGAAAGCAAATGAGAACGCACGTCATGTATACATCAGCAGGAGCTTCTAACTTTTAGAGCTAAAGGAATTTTACCTGTCTGCGCGCTGTTCTCAAAAGAAGGGGTTATCCTGTCACCAGCTAACTTCCTATGGCTGCTCCCTGAGCTGTGACTGTGCCCACATCCCCCTGACCCCACCCAAAGCTGTCTGTCCCGTACAGGTTTTTGTAGCAGCCTTCTGAGTTGTATTTGAGCAAGAATTGGTATTATTCCTGTGGTTTTTAGTCCTGCAAACCATTGGATTACTCCGACCATGTCTTAACGAGTGAACAAACCTGCCTGCTTAACCTCCTTGTAAGGCCATGATATTGTGAAGCCAGGTTTTGTGCTTTACTTCTGCAACTTTTTTGGTTTATTACCAGGTAGCCTTATCACCAGGCTATTTGCTAGCCTGGTGCTGATGTGGCGGCTGGTTTTCCTTGAAGGAAAAACACCTCTTGCCGTTTTCAGTGCCGAGTTCCTGCTTCTGGATTGCAGGGACACTGTCAGATGGTGTTTTGGGAAAGTACAAGGTCTTTAGTAGTGAATTCTAGATCACTTCTTATCTTAGTTTGGGATGAAAAACTTTGTTCAGCTTACTATCAAGGTGGAAAGTCAAGTGTCAGCGACTCGATAGGTGTTGGGTTTTAGATGGCACTAAGGAGTTACAGTGAAAAATATTGTAAAATCATAGAATCACAGGAT
>NW_010272217.1:0-1433 GCF_000690775.1 Eurypyga helias
CCCCAGTATTTTCAGAACAAGCATTTGTGGAAACCAATGCAAGTTCACAAATTCCCTCTTATTTGCTTCAGTAATGGTATTTTAATCCTGGATTGCAGTTCCACCTTTTTCAGTAGTCTAATATATGGGGAGCAAGTTATCCCCAGCAGCTTACCCATCTCTTCTAATTCCTCCCATAATTATCTCTTTATATGCTACTGATTTCTATTCTCGGGGTTTTTGGGTGGTTGTTGTTTTGGTTTGGTTTTTTACTTCTATCTCTCCTTTCAGGACTGAGCAATTACAGTGGGTCACTTAGGGTTCATCTATTTTGTGATGTCTTTTCTCTTCCTCAGCTCTTGGGGCAAGGACCCAGGCCTGAGGTGCAGTTTCAGATGGGATCCTGCATCTGGCCTTCCCTCTGGCACTTACTAACAACCCAAAGTTTAGTAACTTCCAGCCAGACCCAAGGTCTCTATGACTACCAGAGGCTTGAGTTGTTTTTTAGAAGCAGTACAAAATTGGAACAATAAATTATTGCTAAGATTCCTCATATTATGTCTTGTAAGCAGGACAGTGACATTCCTTCAGTAAAGAAATCAGCAATCCTTAAATTTATTAAAAATATTCTAAGATCAAAGTTAGGCTGGTGTGGGAGAGAGCGATACACCAAATGAAGGACACCCCTGAAGCTTTCTCTGAGGATTTTCCTGCTCTATCACAAAACTGTTCCGTTTCCATACTGGCCATTATACAGCTGCCAGTAAACTGGTCTTTGGCACATGGTGCTTATAATGTATTTCAGGAAGAACATAGGAAGCCGGGTGCTATAATCAAAGAAATCGTTGTAGGTGTTGTAAGACAGGTTTCAATGTACTTCACCGCACAGTGTATCGTGGCAAACATGCCCTCCTTTTCTGCCGACAAGGATGTTTGCTTTGCATTGTACAGCTATCACCCCCTCGGCTGACAGAAGCCGTTGTGACGCTGTGGTGCCTATCCAAGTTTTAAGTCTGGAAAGTAAGGCTGATCTCTTTTGCATGAATTGAGTTTCTGTTTGAATTTTGGCCCACTGCAAAGCTGGCTGCTCATTTTACTAAAGCAAACCCAGAATACTAAACAGGTAATTAATTTGTGTTCCTCGCCAAGGGTCAAAAGGCAGCGTTCACCAGGCATTGAAGGCCGGCAATGATTTTCATGAAACTGAGCATTTCCAAAATATGTAACTAATGTATTACTAGAATTTGTATGCAAATGACATAGGCAAATATTACTATCATTTTCAGATTTTATTTTATTAGTGCCTATATTTTTCTATTTGTTTACTTATAATGTCCTTTGTGGATGCGGTTGCATTTGTTAATGGGCTACAAAGCACTTAAATGAGGTTGGGATGTCTGGTTAACTTGTACCAGAGCAGTTTAGGTACAGCATTAGTACAGTTTATTATTATA
>NW_010272218.1:0-1321 GCF_000690775.1 Eurypyga helias
ACAGAAGCTGCCGATGAATAATACACGTCTAATGAGCGCCGCTCCCAGCCGCCCGCTCGCTCCGCACGCTGCCCCGCGCGCTCGCCCGCTCGCTCCATCTGTGCCCGACGCCTTGTATGGGGCCCCACAACAGGGTGCCCCCTGCCATGTGCCTAGCATCCATGGGGCCTGCCCTATATCTGGATGCACCCTGCCATGCCCCATGCACCCATGGGTCCTGCCCCATGCCATGATGACCCTGCCATGTGCATTGGACCCATGGGTCCTGCCCCATGCCATGATGACCCTGCCATGTGCATTGCACCCATGGGTCCTGCCCCATGCCATGATGACCCCACCATGTGAATTGCACCCATGGGGCCATCCCCATAGCAAGGTGCCCTCACCATGTGCCTGGCACTCACAGATCCTGCCCTATGCAGGGTTGTCTCTACCACCCTGTGGGTGCTGAACC
Organism: Eurypyga helias; assembly: GCF_000690775.1. NCBI lineage: Eukaryota > Metazoa > Chordata > Aves > Eurypygiformes > Eurypygidae > Eurypyga > Eurypyga helias. Next base: position 455 of record NW_010272218.1, read on the forward strand.
AACAGGATGGCCCAAGGAAGGGTGCTGGGCACCTGCTGAGCGCTCTGGGTACCTTGCTGTGGTGTCACCATGCACTGTCCCCGGCATGAAGCTGGCAGGGCAGGAGCATGTGGGCGCCATGGTGTGTGGCAACCCGGCGCCCTTGCCATGGGTCCAGGAGCCAGTGCAGAGCCGACGGGACAGGGATCGGCTGCCCAAGCCCCCTCCCACAGAGCTGACGAAGGAGTCTCCCTCCCCATCTCACTGACAAGCCCATGGCTAATTAGGGCTCTGGGGAGGGCTGCTCCTTTGCTTTGGGGCTTCGGCTGCTGCCCCTGGGAAAACAGCATCACTCGGGGTATGAGAACCCCGAGTTTCTCCAAGTGAGGAGCACGGGGGCAAATTTCCATCATCTGTGCACCCAAGTCTTGGGATGCTCCGTTCACCGGCTCTGATGGGTTTATGCCTCCGTGCCCTGATGCACCTGCACCATCTCCCAACCATCACCATCATCCAGCAGCAAAGCTCCTGCCTCGCTGCTCCCCGCCGCGGTCCCCGGTCCCTGCCCGGAGCCTTGCAGGTCGGTGGGCACCCGCAGACAACGCCTTGGCAAGAGGAGGAGGAGGGTGGAAAACAAAACGCTGATGGATTGTAAAGCTATTGAAGTGCCGGCGAGTAAACTCCATATTTTTAACGGCATTTAAATGCCTCCAAGCAGATTAATAAGGTCTAGGTAATAGCAGCACCAGTCTATATTTATTCTATCTTAAACACCAGTTTGTCAGGCTGTATTAATATTGATGGTAAGGCTTGGATTGAGGACAGTAAACGCTGGGACTTCACTTTATCTCTCCCAAACAGGCTGCCTCAGCCCCTTTATCAGGGCTG
>NW_010272218.1:1376-1799 GCF_000690775.1 Eurypyga helias
CCCCCCCCCCTTTTACCGGGGCTGCGCCTGCGGCACCAGCTGCCTCTTCAAGGGCTCAGCGCATCCCCTCTCCCCCCTCCCCGCTCCCTCTTTTTAATCAGAGGAGGAGAAGTTGCTGGCTTGATCGTTCCATTTTTATCTCTTTTATTTACTCCATTTTCATGTCTTTCAGTGCATATTTTATTCCCATCAAGGCAGGACCATTGATAGCTTAAGCTGTCGTCCCCCCCCCTTGGCTCCCCCCATGCAGCGTGACGGGGAAGGACAAGGGGCAATTACTGGGGAAGTGCCCGCTCCCACCCCCCCTTTGCCCTGCGGGGGCCGCACACAGTGTGCAGATGAGCTGCCGTACGGGGGGGTCTGGGAGGGGGAAAACCACCCTACAGGTGCCCAGCCTTGAGGGTGGCTCAGCAGCCGGTGTCA
>NW_010272219.1:0-321 GCF_000690775.1 Eurypyga helias
TCGCCCCCTCCTCCACCCTCCTGCAGCGAGTTAAGTATTTTCTTTTGTTAATTGACGCCCCGAGCGTTCCCAATCTCTTCCCCGCGCAGCCCGGGCCGGCCGAGGACGTGTGCCCGCCCAGATCCGCCCGGTGAAGCAGCGCAGATCCGCGGGGCCGAGCGGGTATGTGCCTGAGGAGGTGGTGGAGGTGTAAAAGGAGCTGCGAGTACAAGGCAGATTTGCGAGGAATAATTTAAGTCCGATGGTTGTTTTTTTCCGAGGTTTGGGTTTGGTTTTTTTTCCTTCTCTCTCTCCTTTTTATCTGTTTTATCTGCTCAGGAT
>NW_010272219.1:383-626 GCF_000690775.1 Eurypyga helias
GCATTAACTGGATCAAACGCTGCATTTGAAGAGCTCGGGTGTTTTACCCACGAAGGTAAGCGGGCTTATTAACCTGCACCGGGTCTGGATGGTCACTGAAAGCTTGAGTGCCTTTCGTGGTATTGTTTTTCTTTCCCTTCCTTTCCCCCCTACCCCCCTCCCGCCCCGCTTCCAGCCCTGTGGCCCCGCTCAGCTCTACCTGAGGAACTTGCATCCCTGGGTGAAACATGGGGCGATGTGTGG
>NW_010272220.1:0-20235 GCF_000690775.1 Eurypyga helias
GACCGGCCCTGCCTTTCCCAACGGCATCTGCTGCCGCGCCAGCCAAGGGCTGCTCTGCGTCGCTACATCCCCCGTCACGCAATAGCCTTCAATCGGAAAGCCCCCTCCCCTCTATCTTCGACATGGGCTTTCCCCACCCAGGTCCAGCGGCGGCTTTCTCAGCAGTACCCGATAATTCAGTCAGACAAAGAAAATAATACTTTTAGATTTAGAATACAATTCTTTACCATTCTGTTCCATCACCAAACAAATATCGCACACAAGTTAGAGAGAAGTGGGGATATAAACAGATCCATACGCCCTGGCTTCCAGCTGGAACTGGAATATATACACATTTCTCTTCTCAGATCCTCAGCAAGGCAGATCTTTGAGAGGGACCATTTCTCTTGAAAGACTGGGGTCCCAAAGGCAGAATGGCATAAATCCTCACCTAAAATCGACTACAGCAAAAGGAAGACTGTCTTGACTAAGATATTAATTCGACAGGACACAGAGGAAAATGTTTGTAGGGTATCCAACAAGCAGTATTTGCATTCAGATGACTTTCCCATCTCTATGCTTGTCTGGATTGTTATTTGTGATGCCTTTTTCCAGATTGCAAACATTTCTTCAACACTTACGTTGATCCACTCTTTTATCTTTCCCAGTGTCTCATAAACACATAGAACATAACTGTTTTTTAAAAGTGTTGTAGTTTAAGTACACTTTCAAGTTTTGTATTATTTCAGTATCCCAACATTTATATAAAATACCATAGGATCTAATAATTTCTCCCATTAAAGAATTTGCTTTTCAAGTTTTAATTTGGACAAAGAATGGTCTTCAAGCCTGTATCTATGTGTGTGTATATAAATAAAATATTTTACATTCACACAGCTAATGATGACATACATATCCTTAATCAGCTAAGTTTAAAGATAACACTGAACACATAATCTCAAATAATGTAAGGCACAACCTAATAAAAAGAATTCTGATGATTGCAGTTTCACGTAATTCAGCTGTATTCAGGAAGTTCAGAGCAAAAATAATGGGATTATTTTCATGATTAAAGAGATCAGGGCTTGGACCTTCATCCTCCATGCACTTAATTAAAACTGCATACTGGAAAACATGTGGTGCTGTATAACTGCACGCACTGCTTGGAGAGTTCTGTGACATCTGGATTTGTGGAACATACTCTCTCTGAACTTTGGGGGTGGTTTCCATATAATTGTTATCTAGGAGCATTTGCATCAGTATAGGTACACATACAATTGTGAAAGCAGAGTAAATATTATTCCTTTTTTTTTCCTTTTTCCTTTTTCAGAGTACTATTCTACTCTGACATTTATCCTGCTTTAAGAGATAATGGGGTGTTGCTTTTTTAAATTCAAGACTCAGAGAAAATAAGGAAAAAGAGGGATTTAGGCATTCATGGCCTATCCCCTAATAATTTTTAAATCTTTTGGCAAAGTTCAACCAAGTTTGACTGATGAATATTGTAAGACACTGATTTTTTAAGAAACTGTCATAAATAAGAATAAGCCTGTTAATACTAGGGAAAGGCACAAAGAAACCTACCATCATTTGCTCTATTTGGCAGCAGGTGGTTGACCAAAAATCCCACATGAGCTCCTGAACCAGTCTCACCGTGTGATGTCTCTTACCCAGATGGCAGGCCAGAACTCAAAACTAGAGGTTATTGGAAAAGCCAGAAATACTCTCAGGATGTCCCATTAAAGGAACAGAGGATGTCTCTGAGGTTTTAAGATGTAATCTAAGGATTACTTGGAATACTGAGAGGATGGGAGTAGAGAAAAGTAAAGGATACAGGAAGCAAACCTATAATAAGACAATTTCAATGTTAATTGAACAGCTCTACACTTTGAGTATTCTAATATTTCATTATTGGACACTTCTCCATGGTCTTGAGACCACAGACAAGAATGACATGTCACTCACAGTGAATTTCAGAACTTTGTCCACAAGCGAGTACCAATTTTTGTGTTGTAGAAAGCAACCCTTCAACTTTTACAGCAGTACATTGGGGCAGAAGATAATTAGATGTATTTTTACAAGTACATTCTTCTGACATTTCTAAAGAGAAGTTGCAAACAGCAAAGGTTGAAAAAGAAAACAAGTCAGTTAAACGTGATGGTAATAGAAGAGTCACAGTGCCAGTAGGCTACCCATGTTGGTTATTTCCATTTGATTCATGTGAACAACACAAAAGGCTTTGTTTTATTCCTTTTGCTTTCCTTACAGTATTTGAGCATTTTAGTGGTATGGAGTCTTTCAACATTAAAAGGTGACACTATCTTGTTGCATTTGAAGGACAAGATATGAACATGGTAGACCAAATTGCTTATGAAAGTTAAAAAGAAGGGAGAATTCCGGAAAAGAAGAGTCACAAGAAGATTTTCTAGAATATTGCCTCCTTGGAAGATAAAGTTCCTCCTCAGTGAGAAAGAGTCAACTTCAGAATTGGATTTTTCTTGAGAAAGAAAGGAAGAACTATATAGGAAAGCAGTATAAGCTGAGACTGAACCAACCTTTCTAGATAATATTTGCATAACCTTAGTAACCCTGGCTAATCCATGGCTATTCCAGTAACTGTAGCCATCCCACTGGAGACATTTTTGCACAAAGTGATCACAGTGGAGATTGGTAACTTCCATGTTTGAGAGCTGGAGAAAGCCATGTGCCTATGGATATAAACTACTATGGAACAAAAGTCTTGTTCTGAATAGCACACAAATTAGACAATATTAAAACATATTAAAATTAATTCACTTGGTTTAGATAAGCAATTGGAAATATTATTCACTTACACTGAACATTTTCAGCAATAATTCTAAGAAAATTTTGAATATATAATTCAATATATAAACCCACACCATCCATATATAACTGACAATGAATCATCTCTTGAGGAGTAAGTAATGGAAACCTGGGTAAAGGCGTAATACAGGATACAATATTTAGTAACTGAGAGGCAGACATGATATTGTATTAGTTTTAGGACTGCTACTGCATGTCTCTCTCAGATTTAAAGGGCCAGTTCCCTTGATGGGATGAGAAAGAAGTCTTCTAAATATTTCACCTCAGGGAGATACGAACTGATCGGGAAAGGTCACAATAGGAAAAAAAAACCCACTTTTGTATGATCTGCAATACTGGGGCGAGTCAGATGTTCACAATATATTGCTCACCAAGAAACTGAGCCCAAGAATTATTAAGTTTTTTGGTGAATAACTTTGAATAATTAATCCTTCTGAGAAAATCACAATCTGTTCCCCAAGAGTTCATGAAAAAAACAAGGTGAATAATTCATTATGAATTATTTGACCAGTTTTAGCAATGAGATTCTAAATCTGTCTTCTTATGGATATTAACCTCATTAATACTATTTAGATACAACGCTTCAAGATAATTAAAATGATGCAATATTGCACATCTAATATGGCACAATTTCAGCTACTGAGCTTCTTTTTGTAAATACTTGGGAAACAAGTCTTTATTACATTTTAAAAAGGCTCTGTGTGTCACTTTGGAAGTACTGGTAATCTTGGAACAATTAATGCAATAACAGGATATTCTTATATAAAAAGAAAGCCTTAATGTCAGACAGATCTAAACATTTAAAACCTGCTGGGATCTACTGCTATAACACATAGCTGAGAGACCAATTTTGTAGTAAGATGCTGTCACTCGTGAGTTTTAGGGAATTGGAGAGTATGTCTAATCCTGTGCTGAGAAACATAACTTACCTGGAAGTGAAAGAAATCAGGTTCAGATTCTCATTCTTAAATATTTACAAAACATTAATTAAAACAATTATACAATAAGTATTGTGCAATAATTTTATAACTGAAAAATGTTACAAGAGTAATTTTGAACTGTTCCAATGTGCTATCCTAAACCAACACACTTAACTCATTATTACACTATTTCTGTTTAAAGATAAACATGACATGGTTTTAAATTAAAAGCTAACATATTCTGACAATCCCTAAGTAACACATAGTCAACTACCCAATTTCATTAGTTCAAGCTGTAATTTCATGACACTTTCCCCCGCTCTTCATCAGAGCTGCTAGTGTGCTTTCTGCCAAGTGTCTCTGCCTACTCCCTTGCATCAGCAGTAGTGTTTGGATGACGCTGTCCCCCTGCTTCCTTCCCACAGAGGCGAGTTGTTTCATAGCAGAATACTATTCAGGGTGCAGCCTGACAATACAGCCAGGCTGGTCTAAAAACAAGCCCCTGTCAAAGGAGATTATCCTGCTTCTTTTTTTTGTTCCCAAACCTGGTTGCTTGCCTTCCTGGCATGGATATTAATCTGACCCCATAGGGAAGCCATAGAGACAGAAAACTGATCTTGTAAAATATACTTCTCTGGCTTAGCAGCAGGCCATTGAGCTACAAGAGATTCAGTTTAAAGTCAGATGAAGGTGCCAGTGAAAATGCTGGAGAAGAGCACAGCAAAGAGAGCTCAAGGGAAAGCGGTGGTAACATATGGCCAAAAGTAGGGTTTGTAGCAATCAACATTTAGATTGGCTTCAGCTTCAGTGGAACCACAGCCTTGGATTTACTGTAAATAAGATCTAATTCTGAAGGAACTTCCTCAAAACAAACATAAGGCAAATCATTCCATACTCCTCCCCCAAGAAAAAAAACCCGACAAGCACATCAATTACAGTGATCGCAATAGTAATAGTAACTTCCTTGATCTAACGTATTTTCAGCCACTTGGCATACTACATGTGAGTCTACCAGCTGATTATACTTGATGCTGAACTGAGTTTTACCTATACAAGATTTAATATGACCCTTCAAAAACATTTTAAAAACATTTAATTGTAAGCGTAATGCGACGCATTTTTAAGTGTTTTACTTTTTATTATATGCAAATATACCTCATATTACTTGGAAATGTCAGTAAAAGCCTTTTAAAAGAATAGCTCTTGTAGAAGAAATTTTCCTGTTAAATAATTCTGAAAGTAATCCTCTGTCAGGTGCTATGCTGTTAAAATCTGTTTATACATTATGAAACTATTTACTATATACTATCTATATACTTTGTGAATATTTTCAGTACTACTTCTGTATTTGAATATAAAATCTAAAATAATGCAATGAGATATAACTTCAAAACAGCTTTCTTCTATGTACTGCATTCAAACATACACAATATGTACACAGTAAATACGAACAACAATCCATGGTTTGGCAGTTTAAAATGATGCTAATAAAATTTCTATTAATAAATAAAGCAAAATTGCCATAGCAGCATGTTGGGAGAAGACAAAAGTGTGTACAGGTGGGATATAGCTACATGGTTCCTAGTCACACCAACCATTCAACTGCATGCTATCTCTAGGAATTTTCTTATTATTATTTTAGTAGGGTTTTTTTTTTTTTTAATCCTTGGTGTATTTTAAACTGGAATTAAAGAATGACCGATCTCTGCCAATTCCCTCAGCTGTGGCATTCAGAAATACAAGCTCTCCAGTTTTATTTTTTTCTGCTCTGTATTAATGAAGGAATGTCTGTTACAAACCAGGGCTGTAGCATCATATTACTAATAGCTATACTGCTATAGTTACTACTGCAGCTATACTATTCTTACTGGTTAGCCTAATGTTCATTCGTATGACACTACAATGATTCTGTAAGAATTCTATGACAAAAATTTATGAAGCCATAAATCAGAATGTTATGGATTGGATGGACAAGATTTCATAGAAATACAATATTTTAGAGTAGTAGAAAACATGCATATGGGAGAAACATCAGCAAGATTTTAATTCATCTCTTCTTGCTAACTGGTTTTCTGTTAAGGTCTGGGAAAAACACTGAGAAAATCTCTTATAACTACATCCCTTTGCAGTACTGATGGGTTGCCTGGTGGATCTCTATTGCTCCGCCCTACCAGAGAAGAAACTTTTTATCTTAAGGCTAGGTAAGTCTGTGAAAGGTTAGTTTTTTCCTGCTATTGGATGGATTCCTTGGCCATGAATAGAGAGATCAGAGGGAGATGAAAGGTCCACAGAAATAAGCAGAAAGTTGAGATGGATAGAAGTCACCCCTAAAACAGGGCACATCTTGTTGCTTATCAGCGTGAAAGAAAGGGGCTCTAAATTAAAAAAAAAAAAAAAAGTCAGACAAGGAATTTGCTAAAACAAAAGATTATCAACCATTTATTTAGATGAAAGTGTGAAATGAGACTCCCACCAGCTCCCACCATTATACTACAGCTTTTGTTCATTAAGCTTTCAGCAGTTTGCTCTCTCTCATGATTTCACTGAACATTTCCCAATACTGTGTGATGGATTACACTGAGAATCTCAGCTTCCATTATATCAAACCAAAACATGATTTTTCGCACAAATAACTTCAAGCTTACCTGTAAAATATATCAGTGATTTAATAGGACAAATGTGACAGCAGTAAGAAGGAAAATGTATCCTTTTTTGGCGCTTTCATCTTTCTCTGATATTCTACAAACTATCTAAAGGTGCAGATGAAAATATCTTGGTTTCAGACTTCCTTATTTACATTAAGCAGCCTGATTTTGATTTTTTTGAAGCTTTGTGGTATCTTTTCAGATCTTGTGTATGAATTACAGTCTTCTGAATATTATTGTTCCAAAATGAACACAATAATTATAAAGATAAGCAATTATTATATTTAGTCCCTTGCAGTTAGTAATTTCACATGCTTAAAATACATACATATCCAATTTCACAAGTCCTTTAAGTGGAGGTAAAAAGCTTTCATCATTCTATTTAACCAGACATGTACTAAGAAATAAGATGTTATATAATTTCCATACAATATAGACAGTTCACGATGAAGCCTATGCAGTTGTTTTTTCCGAGTCCTGTGCTCCCTTCAACACACAAAAATTTTAAAAAAGAGGATCAGATAAATACGGGCATTGTGTGCTAAGTAGTCAAACTTGCAACTAATAACATACATTCACAGTTTCTGAGAAAAAAAATCATGTCTGCATTTTATTATTTTTAAGGGTTCTTTAAATTAAACTATAAACCAGCTATTTTACTATTATCTGAACTATTTTGCAGTGCTTTAAAATGTCTACTATGAACTAAACCCAATATATAGTGTTTAAAGGAGTAAGCTCAGAAATGCTGCTGTTGATACAACATGCTAAAGTGATAGCAGGACTGAAAATTAGGACATGCTGCTTTCACCCTAGGAGAAGCTTTTGGACGACTTAGATTTTAGAGGGAGATTATTTCCCTTCTGAAGACAGCAGCTTCTCTTTTGTTCATGCCTCTGTTCTGCTCCTTAAAGACATAGGTGATTGTGCATTTCAGTGTACTGTTCTCTCAAAACAGCAATATACCTCTTTCGGTAACACACCTCTGTCTTCTTAGAGAAGACAGGATGAAATGGCTACAAACAGTCTGTAGGGAAGGCTTACCAGTTTCAGACAGCCACAGATATGAGATTTCCATAAAGATTAATGGCAACAGCTGATCTGTAAGCAGCAAAACTGAGTCTTCTCCAGATAAAAACTTAGTTCTGGCACTCTAGCTTTAGTTAAATAATACTATTTCTTTGAGGAAAAAACCCCTAACAACCAACCAACCAAGACTTGCAGGCATATTTAAATTAAGCAATAGATAACATAAAGAAGTTCTTAGAAACATCTAATTAAATACATTTCATCTCTTCAGTTTACCCATCAAGTGCTCTACACCCTAAGAGTTTATATTCAAATATGCATCTTAGATTCTCCAAATTTATAGTTGCTTTTCTCTTGCCATACTTTTTTTAATTATTTCCTTAGTGTTTAGTTTAATATTAAGCAATATGATTTGCAAGATAGTTCAGCAAAGAATTCCCTAAATGGTAAAAACTGTGAGATTATTCTTGCCTACCCTCTACACGTGCAAGCAGAACTTCCTGTAATATAGTTTATAATGCATTTTCTAGTTTAAGTATGTCAAGTATTAGTGTTTTCATCCGTCGTCTTTCAAGTCTGAATACACAGTTTACAGTTAATGAAACTAGGCCCTACTCTCTTCAAACAACTAAACATTTCACTTTGAAAAGCAGCTACTGTGCAAACAGCCTGACTTAAAGAGAAAAATACAAGGAAATTCTGGATCCATAATTCACCCTCCACCTTCTGACCCCACCAACCGCCATATTAGTGTGCCCCCACCAAAATACCAGCTTGTGTTTACAGTTTCGTTTCTCCTGATGGTGGATGGGCGCGTGTACACGCACTCGCTCTATGTGCACTCAATAGGATCATGATCTGGAGAGCTGAAAATGTAAACACAAGCTGGTATTGTGGTGTGACTAGCGGTTTGTGGTTTCTTTGTTTGAATATTTCAAAAATGGCACACTGGCCAGAACTAAAGAGGAGAAAAGCAGAGCTGATATTTAAACGAAAATTTGGTGGTTCCAATATTCACCTTTCAGGTAGATAAAAAGGGCTGCACAATTGGAAGCTATTTTTCAATACTTGATTTTTTAAAGTTGACTACACTTCAGTGCAGGAATTTTGTGTTCAGGGATAGATAAAATATACTATGTCCTTAATTTCACATAATGAGGAATACCCTGCTTGTTTAGGTGCCCACTGAGGATTTTTTTACAGATTAGGAATGCTCTATTAATTCAAAGGTGTCCATAGTCATGTGACTAAAGTAGGGAATATGTTTAAGCATCCACAGGATTAGCTCATTTTAGGTGACTCCAGTTAATTTTCTTTTTATGAAGAATTTAATGGGTCATGGAGCTGGCCACTTTCCTAATTCAAGCTCAAACATGGATTCATATGTGGACCAAAGATGCCAAGCAGAACTCCAGAATGGAATACTCATACAGTTCAAAGAGCACAAGTGTAAACTTGTGTCATTTCAGAAATTTTTTTTTTTTTTGCTTCATTGGAAGTAAATGAAGCAGAACAACCCTATAAGAAGACCATGAGTTGAGTCCAAAACCTAACCTGTTTCTTTCTATCTATATTAGCCAGTCCTTAATATAATCTCTTAATATAAACATAATTTTGCTACTGTTCTGAACATGGAAAGGAGGAGGGAAGAGGACTGAAATTCAGTTTATAAAGTACTGGATTATATCCTGTTATATTATCATCTTACACTTTAAAACTTTTTTTTTTTTAATAAGCTTATCAAAAGTAGATATTTGAAGTAAGGTGTTTTATTTTTTTCAATCATTCATTTTAATGAGAGTTGCAGACTGGTTCTAACACCTATTACACATACTGTACGTGCTCATCACTGCAAATTTAAACAACAGCTGAAAGTACAATTTAAGAAAAGATTGAAAAAAGCAGAGTCATCTTCTCAAAACAGTGAGAAAAGTCCAGAAATTGTATGGTATTAATGCAACAACTCTTTATTCAAAGAAGGGGGACAGTTCTCCAACTAATACCAGTGTTCTATATAAGAACAGCAGTGGTATTCATATAGTAACTCATAGATCACAAAAAGAGCATCTGGTTTATAAATACTTAACAGTTCCGTTGTATTGAAACGTATCTGTCACATAAAAAGCGTGAAATTCCATCTTAAAGCGTGTGGTATTACCTTACACACAAAATCATACAATAATAATGCTCAATTTTCCTCTTCAAAAACTTTTCATATATATTTTAAAAACATTTGATCGCTTTACACAAACTGCACAACTGCAGTGCCATGATAAGGTAGAACATCTTGCTTCTTTTTAATACATTACTCTATATAAGCACCCCCACAAAGACAGCTTGTGAGCATTTCACAAATTATAATAATGGAACCACCTACATGTATATCAGTGCTGACAGATCTGGATCATCTTATTTTCACCTGCAGTAAGTTCAGACTCAGCTGAAAACTAAATTATACAATGAACAGCTTTGTTGTAGGAATATGCATGGCCTTATTTTCCACCAACATTTGCAGAACAAACACATGCAGCTAGCATAGATATTTCATATCAATGGTAATAAATACTAAAGGTCTTGCAATCTAACTTTTTTCATCCAAATCAAATATAAAGTTCATCACTTTTTTACTATAGAGGACTGGTATTGTCTGTGCTGAGGCACACCTGCCCAATAACCATTATCTGCAATAGTTTCACATATGAACAGGAAAATATATCCATTCCAACTAAATGCTATTAGCTGATACTAGCCTTCCCATTGATTGCAGTATGATGAATTAGATGAAGAATTAACTAAAAGAGAATTTAGCATTCAGCTATTACACAAAATACCATAGAATTCTGATGACCATTTGTAGTCAGGACCTTTACTATATGCTGTTCTTAAAGGTATTGGCAGTTCTGGTGTAAAAAAAAAGACAACTGCTGACTGAGCTGATGATGCCACTCTGGAATTTCTGAGCTTCTGAGATTAATATTGCCCAAATATAGAGCAATAAGACCAAACACTGGTCATATTGTTTGGGCATTGTAGAATGGTTTATGCCAGGATGGCTTGCGTCATACAGAACATGTTTGTAACTCTTACAAAGGGAAAGACACTATTATTTGCAGTATTTCATTGTGTTTGAAGATTTACCTTACCATTTTTTCTAAAGAAATATAGACTCCATGCAAACATTTTTCTAATTGCACAGTAAAACACAATGCTAGAAACAATAAGGAATAAATCTTACCTACATTATATCAGCATATATTTTTAACAACACATGAGTAAGAAAAACCTTACTCCATTCATGACATGAATATAATCCACATCAGTAAAGTATAACTGAAGCCAATTTTAAATTACAAGGAAGTATTGAAACTAGCTAAAATTGTACTGGTAAGCGGTGAAGAAAATTTAACAAATGTTCAGAAAATGAAGACTAGCTGAAAGAAGTACCATAAAATTAAAAGGCCTACACCATTTTAATATTGTAAATAGCTCAACAACTTTAAGTCTAATGGTTGTTTGAAAAATAACTGCAGTATAAAAGGTATTTTCAAATAATTGGAAGCATTACATTTCACACAGCGGGCAGCATATTCTTATGCTTCAAAACTTTGAGGGTGGTTGCATTTACAAAATTCTTTGTTATTAAGTATTTGTGTGTGCAATATCAGTCGCACAAAATACAGTTCTGGACTGGACAACATCCCTACCGTCAGCAAGATACAAAGTTACAATGGCTTCAAACTGTTTTCTCAAAAATTAAGAAAAACATTTCCTTAACAACAGTGTCCTGTGCAGAGGGTCAGAAGACATGGTTTAAAAGACCTAAGCTGTATACTCAATTTTGACAGATATTTGAACAGGTATTACCTATATTACCTACTCATCTATTACTATTACAAAATCCTAGTTCTATTACCAAGAACAAAGTCAATGGGTAAAGCAGAGCACAAAATTTGACCTTTAAATTATTTGTAAAGTTCTCCTATTTTTTAGAGATACATATTTTGCTGAGTGGTTAATGAATTCAGATAGTGACCATTTGACCAGGGTTTTTGAAAGTAATTAGCAACTCCAGTTACCTGAAAGATGGAGCTAAGATGAGCAAGCAGTTTTAAATCAGTGTATTTCTAATTAAAAATTATGATACTTAGAGTCACTCAATAGAAGTTGTAAGCATCTGAGCTCACAAAGAAATATGCAACAAAGAATTGATGATTTTTAGAGGCTATCCACAGTTGCTGGAAACAGCAAATGAAAGATGTTGAATACAAAAGGTGATTGTTAGCTAGATGATATTATCGCTCTTGCTTAAACTTATTGTTCAGGTAACATGGAAGTATGTAATTTAATTAATTTCTATATCCAAGTTTTGTGTAGAAGGGAAACTTCTTTCCAATATTGAGCATAAAACTCAGCTGAAAGGAGCAAATAATTATATTGGCATGTTGGACAAATGCTGGGAAGGGTACTACAGACAGGCCAATGCAGTGGGAATTTTAAGTATAAAAGCACTGGTCAAAAACCCCAAGCTCCTAAAATACACAAAAATACTATTGTAAGGCTCTGACATCATGAGGTAGTTTCTAAGCAGTATAATTACTGTAAGAAAAAGATTTTTGAGACTAACAATTGCATTTATTCCACCCAAACTTTCCTATTGCACACATGCCATATGAACCATCATACCTTATTTCAGATATTTTAAACACTGTAAATGCATCACCTATATATGGTAAGTACTCAAAGACTCCAAAGCATTTTTAAAGCAATGATATTAACTTTGTGACCTGCAGACTATGGGAAAAAAGTGTCTGTGGACTAATTCTTAGTCCTCAAACTCTGCTTCTAAAGCAATCTGTGAAATCTAATTAGGAACAACTTTATATACATCAATATAATCAACATGAATGACATTTCCAAAGGAATCCACTGAAATTTTTATGACTTCACAAGTCAAAAGGTATTGCACATTATTGCCATATACTGACATAAATAGTTTGTTGAAATAAAACAAGAGCCAAAGCGATCTTTAAGGTTTGGGCTAGTATGAACAAAGTTTGAATATTAACAAAACCAGGCAGTGGATACAGGAGTCTTTTCTTGGACTTCAATAACTGTCCATTTACACCTGTCCATGAAGTTCTGTGGGCTATTAAACCAGTTAGATTGGTTTAATCAGATAGATAGAAAGATGTGTGGTCTGACAACAAGTTAAGATGTTTCTCTAATATATTAATTCAAATCCATTATCTTAAAAAGGCTTCAAACCACAATTATAGATTGTATATCATATTACATTTTAGCAATTCAGAAACTTAGATATCAGCAATATAATAATTTAAAAAATTTCATGAATATCCATTTTTCATTATCTGTTTTCAATATTTTTATTTAATTACAACAAGTTTTTGTATTTACTTTTGCCTCAAACATTCTGCTAATCTGTGTGATACTCTGCTTATCTGGATTTACACTCATTTTTATCAGTGAAACAAAATATAATCATTTAGACAGTGCTGTGATGACTAACACTTCAACAGCAAGAATAAACAAGGGAGTCCTATTTACTCTTTTAGCAGAGTAACTAAATCTGAAATAAAATCATAACATAAAGTTTAAATTTAATTAAAATTAAATTAATTTAATTTAAGTAACAGAAACTATTCACATAACAGATTAATGATGTCTTAAGTACCTGATACTGAGAGTTGTCTCATCAATTCTCAGGAACTCAAAAGAAAAATATGCAAATCTTTTTATAAAAAACTAGTATGTGCAAGCGTAATATTTGCATCTACCTTCTCTGCAAGGGATAAAAATGCCTTACTGTTTGATTATCTTTACAAAAAATATCAGGAGTGGATCACATTTTCCACATCCTACCTTTGTGGAGAAAACCCTTAGGTTCAATTGGTACTTGGCCTGAACTCTGGACCTGGAATAAGATTTTTAAAAAGAAGGTGTTTAGTAGTTCAAGCTAGAAGAATCATGCCTCCCTAAAGGAAGAAAGGAATCTGGAGACATATGGATTAAAAAAAAAAAAAAAGGCTGAAATCAGAAATCTGGGCAGTATTAAGAGTTTCTTCAGATCATTTCTACAATGGAGATTCAAACTGCCACCACATGGTCCCAAATATTTAGGTCTCCAAATACCAACTGTTACAACATATAATTAAAGTCAGTTTCTAGCCTTTAATCAACTGAATCAAGATAGCTAGCAAGAGGAAATAAATTGCTACTATTTATTTATGGCACATAGCCAATACAACTAAAATATGTATCTTGCCTTACCTGAACAGTTTATTGCCAATTGCAAGTACTCTGTCTATCCAAATTACATTTCTACCAGTTTGTAAGGAGCTTGCCTATGCAGTAGAATAAAAACTTGAACTATCATATTTCTGACAATCCAGGTGCTACAAGAATGAAACAAACCTTTTCTACATACTTCTAATATTTTTACTGTGGTCAACACAGAGAACAACACATTATCAAAACTGTGCAGATTGTGCATAGTCAAAAACCAATTATGCCGTATTTTATTCTCCTTTTCCTTCTACCAGTGCCTCATATTACAAGAAGCTGAACTGACTGAAGTATGATGTTTATGTTCAATCAATAAAATATCTATTTTCTAAATCAACCAAGAAAGAGAAATACCTAGCTACCCGTTTATAATTTGTATTATATCAGAAAATTTCCAAACACAATAAAGATCCATCATGCTTTAATGCTTATAAGCATAGCAGAGAATTCTACTAAGGAGGACATGGAAGAAAGAGTTAGGGCAATGAAGGGGAAAAATGCCATGGGGGTGTATCTTGATGGATTGCAAGAACTGAAACCACCCTTAAGAGAAGAGTCAGCATGATCTGATCAATAGCTTGCATAACTCTGAAGAGGAAGGCTATGTGGAAGTCACAAATTTCATCTGTAAGTTAGAGACATTATTTTGTATTTAGATGCAGGTTTTGTTTAAATAGAAAGTTAGGTTCTTTCACTTCCTAAGTAACAGCCTAAGTCACAAATTATGAACAAAACCTTGTTCTGTAGAGGCAACAAGACTGCAAATACCTTATTCTCTGCTATATCACTGTGATTATTAATGTAATCTTTACAGATTTCATTAATTTTTTGAGAGCACTGTGGAATGAATCTATGTAGCAATTCTTCACTACTTTTGTGTCATCAGAGAATTTCCAAAATCTACAAATCATATGCCTGTTTGTGAGGCAATTTCAAAGGAAAAAGTTCTGGTTGAGCTATATAAAAATCTGTTTTTACAGAATAGTAGCATCCCTATCATCCCTTTCATAAGTCATTATAATAACTTTCACTGTTGTCACCATCATGATGTGCTCCAGAAGTATAGTCGTGGATAGCTTTTCTTTAGTGTATCTTTACTAGTTGAGAGCAATCTATTTTCTGCAAAATGGCTGCTTTCATTGTATACAGGACACTGAACCTCTTGTGCGGGACCTTTTCACCATGTTGTGATTGATTTTACATCTATTGAAAACAAGTCTGGTCTCTGCCATTTGTTTACCCTTGTATTCTCTCTTTATGCTTTGGTATGCATTTTTAATTAGACACACTCCAGTTCTTTCACCACTAGCTAACACTTTTATTTGGGAAGCAGTCTTTACTAGCCCTGCAAATAATCCGCTGTTCTTTGCAATGTCAAGTCCTTTTCTCACCTTGCTTTGACTTGGTTATCACTTATATCACAAGTAATTCATCCATCTGTTAACTGCTCCGATTCACATTGCTTGGCTTTATTTTAAAGATCTTAACAATGGTCAATGGTCTCATCTGGCAGCTGGTTTCTTGCAAAAAATGTGCCTTTCCCAAGTGACATTCTTGTGAGGATCAAAATATTCACTGAATGGGTTTTATCTAGCAGTTTACAGGTCCCTCAGGCTCTCCATGGAACATATTGTATATACCCAGTGCTTTGGGCATGCCATGTGTAGCAATGGGGAGGACTTCACCTTCTCCAATTTTATTTCACTCTTCTTCAGCTTTCTGCCATGATTTCTTTCCATACTGTGGGTTAATTCTTGCCACCACAAAAAAAAAAAAAAAAAAAAAAAAAAAAGACACATCTCATGCATCTACATGAATGTTTAAGGTTGGACCCAGAGTGTACCTTTAAAACAAAACACTCTGTTCTGGTGCACTTTGGTGTTTTGGTTTGCCTCTTGAGGCTGCCTGGGGGTGCTGGAAGTGGATTCTGTCATATGTGACACTGCAAACCAGTGCTTAACACACTTTGATTGCAAATCGCATTGGCTGTGTGAGACTCAGAGCTACCCAGAGTAAAAAAGGCTGAAAGAAATAAAGCGTGGTTGCATGTTGTGCCCTACAGATTTGTTCCTACTAGTCTGTACTACTTCCTAACACAGACATACCCACAGAAGTGATTGAAAATGTCTATTTCTTGGCTCTCACTACCTGTCATTGGTGAAAAGCATCATACCAGTTACACAGCACTTTTGTAAAGGAATGTTTCGGTTCAACAACATAAATATCCTAAATACTAAAGGAAGTGTAAAATTTATTTTTATTGTGTCACAAATAAGGCAGAAAACTCCCACTGAATAAAGAAAAAAATAAGAATGAGGTGGAACATCATTCCATCCCACAGTAATCCAGAAAAAAATCCCAGTATGTCCACTTTACATACCACCTTTCTCTTCATTTACAGTCTTCTACATAGTTATTTAAATAATCTGTCTCTCACAGAGTAGCACCTTTGCAATTGCCAGGGACACAAACCCACTTCTCTGTTTCCTCATAAAAATTTTCCATAGACACCCCCAACACAAGCATTTCCAACAAGACTGATTTTTTCTTGGCCTTATCTTCTCCAGATGGTTTGTAGATAGTTCTCGCAACTCAGTCATCACTTTAAATAGACATAAAAAGACAAAAGTCCAGTTTCTTTTAGGACTGTATATGAAACTTGTATTGGCTGGCAAATACCGAAACTTTTAATATAAACAAGATCTATCTCCAGCTGGGGGGAGGTTTATTACATCTCATTGTAGGGAATGTTTGCTTCTTAATATTCTCTCCCTTCTAAACTGGGATGGATTATATCCAAATACATTGTTACCATTTCTTCTCAGTTAAATTAATCTGGGTTTATACTTGTCATACTTTAATGGGCAGGTCTATGTTCTTGAAGAGATGAAAATAGTTTTGTTTGCAGCTTTTCAATAATCATATGCTTCATGATTAATGAAGCCTCTTTCAAACCTCTAACAGCCTTCTGCAGCTGATTGGAGAATTGTTGAGAAGACTAAAAAAAGTAATCTCACTCATATACTATCTTTAACTAATCTTGTAAAATTTTATTCATTGTCTGTGACAAGACCTGTTATTAGTCTGTATGCAGCAAGGAGCTGATCAGGCATTTTACAAGCTGTTGGGGATATCACAGAGGTCATCGTAAGCACTTCTAACGGTTTTGAGTGCTTGCCAAATATGACAGAAGACACCATTTTCCCATATACAGGATTGCCAAGACAGAGCTCCAGTCCATTTCCAGGGTAAAAGGCTGCAGTTTAAGAAGCTACTAATCCTCTATTGCTTTTTGACTACCAAACATAGCTTTAAGCAAACAACACCCCCCCCAGCCAAGTCACTAGAGGGCAAGCAAACAAAAAACGCCTCCCAAAACCCAATAGTGTGCTGCTTCTGACTCTATTATCCCCTCATCAGCTCTTGTACCCCACCAATGTATATTCATTCCCTATGCTCTGTTTTACATGATTAGACATAGAAAATGTAACAGTCCACAACTCTAATGCCTTGTCCAATCCACAGTGCATCATGTATTCTAATACCAGGCTTTCTAAAATTGTACCTTCTGGTTGGTGGTTTTTTTTTTTTAATTTTAATATTGTAACACTTCTTCCTGTCTTAGCACAAACAGCATTCTTTTGGGCTACATATATCTGATTTGCAATAAAATGTTGGCCAATCTCTCAGTGTACTCCTCATTGTTCTACATACAACTCTTTCATTTCATCACTCAACTCTGTAAAATTAAACTCATGAATTAGAGAGCTGCAGCAATATTGCTGCTTTAACCCAACCACAAACAAACTTAGGAGAAAATCATATACCAGATAAACCAGGAGTTAGGAAAAAAAATGGTGTGATCTTTTAGCAAGTCTGATCCCTGTTGATTGCTTTACTGCAAGCAAGGATAGGTCAGTATGAGAAAAAGTGAAAGAATGTGAGGATCCAATCAAAAGAATTTTTTATCACTTATGACAGCAATCCAAGTAATAAAAAGGGGAACAAATCATGAACATTTTCATTCAGCACTGCATTACAGCAAAACAATAAACATACATGTTCTATGGATTAGAGCTGGTTAGACCAAAACAATGAGGGATTCAGTAGCATGCAAGAGACTGCCCTTCAGATTAAATGACAACTTGGAAGTGTTTAACAACATATGGTCTCTTTTCTTTGACATATACGATTAAGAATATATCTTTTTTATATCAAAATATAAAATACCATCTGTCATAAGTACCAACTATGATACTGCCTCTATATATCCAATTAATTCACTATACTTTTTAATGTAAATATTTCTCCTACTTTATCCTTTTTTCTTCTTCTGTAACTATATTTATTTATAAAATTTCAATAAATGTATATATTTTTAAAAGTCAATACTATGACTTGAAATGTAATTAGCAGTAACAATGAAAGTCTGTTTCACTTTGTATTTCAAAGAAGGCCAAATCTTCACATGGTTTGAAATGACACAGTGCATTTAAGTCAGTGGCTATAGGTAAATTATAAAGATCTAACTATGTTGCTTTTCCTTACTATATAGCATTAACCTAGAAGAATGCTCACTTTTCATAAATATTTTTGTTTCTTTCTTTTTTCAAAAGTGCAGAGTTCCTTAAAGACACCTGATTGCAGAGTGAGAATCGAAATATAATGAGTACTTCTCATTAAGGTGTCAGAATTCCACTGAAAATAGAGGAATAAAAGAACTGCTCTCAAAAACATGGTACAAATCAGGAAAATACATAATGTATTTCAGTTCACTGAATTAATACTTTACCTCTTCCATGTAATCTGAAAAAAAACCCAAAAACCTTTGACCATGCAATTATTTTAATGAGAGCATTAAAATATGAAAATTCTCAAAATACAGTCTCAAGACTGTTAGAGCTATGTCTTGCCAGGTGAAAACAGGAAAGGACGTAATAGCCTGTTTGAAGCAGGGTGCAAGTTTTCTTTTGTATGAGACAAACACACATAGATAAACATGCATACACAGACACACATACATCCTTACCCTTTGTTCTGAATAGTTTGGCTGTGGGTGCAGCAATAGTCTGCACTAACAGGTTTTCCATTAGCAACATGAAAAGGAAATGACAATATAAACTACACTCTAAACCTTTAGCTTTTTAAGAATCTTTTGGAAATTTTAACTCTTGTGATTCCCTCAGCCTAGTAAAGATCTGAAAAGGGGTGGAAGAGATAATTATAAGAATACTGTTTTTCAAAAAAGATTGCCACTCTTAAAAAGCAGAGTAGCAGGTATCACGGTAGTTCACTTTCTCTCTTTTGATTAATTTTATGAATCACAGTATAAAACCCTAATACTTCCGAGTCTGCTAAAGTGTCATGGAAGGGGTGACTATATCTGGCTGAGGTTGTTTCAGTATAATTTATAACACAGTAACCTCACCTGCTTCCATGTAGCTGTCTCTGAGCAGAAAATGCCGACCACCTTCTAATATTCTCAGTCCTTTAAAGGAGCTTTCAAAAACAAGCCATAATGCTCTTCTTGGGCTTTCATGGTGGAAACTTTATACACAGCCCTGATAAATTGCTTTTATAGGTGCTTAAGTTGTACCAGTACTTTCTAAAATAGTTGTAATATGTCAATAACTAGACATAAACGAACTTAAAAAAAAAAAGAAAGTATTGTTCTAGCAAGCGGCTGTGTGGTATTTGTTTGCTGGCTGGGGTTAAACCAAAACAGGCACCGAGTTCCACAACATGTTCACATAATGCCTGAAAAAGTATTTCCTCAGCCTTGTATTATCCTCTTTTAATTTATGAGAGTTTTTTTCTCCTGTGTTAATGTAAGGATAATATAAGTTTGTTTGCTTCTCTGCATCATTCATTAGCATGCATGCTTTTATCTGATTTTCTGTTTGTCTTCTGCATAGGGCAAAAATTCTCAGCTTTTCCATTTCTGCTTATGCTCATTTTATACATATGACCATTCTTAGAACTCTTCTCTAAATCTTCTGTAATACTGTTTTTCAGAGGAGGATGTGTAGTACTGTTCCTATTACAGTAATCATTCTTCTTTTGATTTGATGACACATCTGTGCATTCTGCCATCCTACTGTCATTATTTGAGCCTAGCTGCCATTTGTCTCTGATTTGATTCTGAGCTATCAACGAAGTTAACCTACGGCACTTTACAGCAAAGCAGTCTCAGCGCTTCAGTTCAGCACGTGCCGCATTACCCCCAGTGTCACTCAGAGACCGCGGCCTGCTGAAGGTCTCAGCTCCCCAAAGCTCCAGGAACAGCCATGGCTATGGATTGTAGTGCACAGTTCTGCAAGGCCAACGGACAAGGATGCGACCACAGCATGCCGCTGCCTCAGGGGCTCCTCAGGCCCCCTTCTCACTCCTGCCGCCAGGCTCTCAGTGTCCTCAGGCCCGGGCAGGCCACAACTCGCCCTCCGGTCTCGCCGGCCCTGGGGCTGGCCTGCGCGGAGTACCAGGGACCGCGGCGCCTAGCTGCGGCCTACGCGCCC
>NW_010272221.1:0-701 GCF_000690775.1 Eurypyga helias
AATTCCTTATCCACCGAACAGTCCATCTATCAAACCCATACCTCCAATTGGGAGAGAAGGATGTTGTGAGGGACCATGGCAAAGGCCTTACAGAAGTCCAGATAGATGACATCCGTGGCTCCTCCCTTGTCTACGGATGTAGTCACTCGCCTATTCCATAAGGTTTAGTCAGAACATAGTTTGTAAGCAAATAGGCCAAGAATAGCCCCATTTCAAATCTCAGTCCTGTACTTGGTATTGCCTGCACTGTGCCCTGCCAGCTCTTTGCACCCCTTGATGTCCTGGGAAGACAAGGCAGGGATAGAATTCCCCACTTTGTACCCTTGGTTGTCACCTACTAGCAGCTGCCAGCTTCAGGTTGATAGTGCAACTAGCTGCTTGATGGATGATCCTGGGCTTGTACATAGAAAGGAACTGTACCACCTTTCAGCCAGCTCTTCTGGATGCTGCTGAGGCCTGTGCCACCTGCTGTATTCTGAGTTGACACAACGCTTGCCCTGTCCCCTAATCCCAGTGTCCCCAAACAGCTGTTGGCACGACCACCCTTCTCTCCATCCATCCCAACAACCCTATATTGCAAAGCTCAGGCAGCCTTCGCCCCAGTTCCCACACGTTTTGCCTCCAAGGGCCTGGTATTTGTCGGGACTGAAAGGCCTTGGATCCTGCCCCCTGCACAGCTCCCCGGGCCACCTGGGCCTGGT
>NW_010272222.1:0-3104 GCF_000690775.1 Eurypyga helias
TGACACACTGCTTCCCCTTTTGTAGAGTTGGTGTGCGTGCGTGCGCGTCCGTGTGGGTCTCACCTGGTTCAAAACTAACGGAAAAACTGAAAGTGCCTGATATAACTAGTTTTAAGCTCGGACTGTTTAGACAGCTTCTCCTTAAAAGACTTGAATGTTCAGTTGAAATTCTGGAGCTTGCTTTTTCCACCTGTATGTGATGCACGTGCGCGTGCACGCACGCCCCTGCACGCGTCTGTCTCCGCTTCCTGCAGTGAGTGAGGTGGGTTGACAGAAGAAAGCGACTGATGCTGGTGACTTCTGTGAAATCTTTCAAGTAGAATACCCTGTGTCGGAACAATCCCTTGAGAACTCCTCCCGAATGCCACGCCAGGGCTGTGAAATGTGCTTGTAACCAGTCTGGGGAAGGGAGGGGCGGTGTTCATCGACGAAGTGATTTAGAAAACGCTCAAAACCGTTGGTGTTCCAGGAAAACAAAGAACAAACGGAACCAAGTAAGTACCTCGTAGACCGTTAAACACCATAGAGATGTGATTTCCAAGTGGCATTTCTAAGGCAGTTGTCTTCCTGTAAGAGTTCTCTTGCCAAGGAACCTCTCTCCCGTCTTTCGCTCGTTCTGTCCTGGAGGAGGGAATTGGGCTTAGAAAGATTCTTACACGTTTCACTGCTCAGCAGAAAAGAAATCCTCTTTTTTTTTTTTTCTTTACCTTTGGTGGAAGAATATTTGACGTTTTAAAGCTGATTTTAAAATGAGCACTACGTATTGTCAATGTGAATGTCGGCCTTGAAAGCATCGTGCTCGGTGTTGAGCCTGGTTCTAAAAGCAATCTCCTGTGTAAACTGTGTGAATAGTTTGATAATTTGTATACATAATCAAGAGCATCCGACCAGCTGAACTCCGTGTTGGCTGCTGTACAGTACATGAACAAATGTCACGGGATAGAAAAATTACTTTGGATATTTAAGAGAAAAAAAATAAATATATAGTCTATTTGTTTTGTAACAAGTTTCTGTAAATAAAATAATTTATACTATTTATAAGAAAAAGTTGTGCTTTGCTTCATGAAAAAGATTAGTTTGTTGAACAAACATGTTACTAAACAAGGCAATAAAATTAGGACTTTTCAATAAATGAGGTTGGTTGCATGGAATACCCTATATGTTTCTGCTTCATTATGAATCGTTCACCATTAAAGGAAAACGTGACCTGTGCCGCCGCCTCTGTGAGCTGATTTCGGAGACCTGGATGTGCTCGGATCCCACCGTCGCGCCAGCGGCCGCCGAGTCGGCCGGATGGGACCGTCGCATCCGCAGGGTTTGTGGTACCGGTTTCCGAGGGGTGCCTGGGCCGACTCCATGGGATTTTTGCCGTGTGAAGGACGCTTTGCACTCCAGGTGCAGGCTCTGTATCCTTTTCTGAACAGAGAAACGAGAAGCGGCTTTTACGCCCCCGGATGCCCCATCCCTGGGAGTGTCCAAGGCCAGGCTGGATGAGGCTGGGAGCAACCTGGTCTAGTGGAAGGTGTCCCTGCCCATGGCAGGGGGGTTGGAACTAGATGATCTCTAAGGTCCCTTCCAACGAAAACCATTCTGTGATTCTGGGAACTCAGTACATTGTGTCGGCATGTTGCCTTTTTTTTGGAAGGGGAAAACACACTCCGTGTTCTCCCAGTTCAAAGATGCCGTGGATGAGCCCAGCAGGTTAAACACTCCTGCACGTGGCTCGGGACTAACCTGGGGTGGGCGACTCCTGGGGGCGGTTGGCAAACCCCGTAAAACTCTGGTTACTGGGATCGGGCCCCGTGGTGACGCTTCCTTCGGTCTCTCCGGTTTGGGGTTTTTCTTTTCCTCTTGTAAGAACAAAGTTTTTCTGAGTGTCCAAGGCCAGGCTGGATGAGTCTTGGAGCAACCTGGTCTGGTGGAAGGTATCCCTGCCCATGGCAGGGGGTGGGACTGGGGGGGCTTTAAGGTGCCCATTACTGTGATTCTATGAATTAAATGGAATAAACAAGACGCAGCTCGGGTTCAGGCAACAAGCAGGTTCTGCTTTGTGCCGATGAGCGCGTCTGCAATCCCCACACTTCCCTCTGCGCTGACCGAAGCATCCGGTTGGTTTCTTGTCTCACCTTCCTGCACGTCTCTCCTAGCAGCAACCTCGTGCCTGAGCCGCCGGCACCGACGCCGGGGGTGCTGGGCCGTTGGAGGGACAGCGGTGCGGAGCACACGGAGCAGAGCTCTCCGTTCTGCTTTGTGCCGATGAGCGCGTCTGCAATCCCCACACTTCCCTCTGCGCTGACCGAAGCATCCGGTTGGTTTCTTGTCTCACCTTCCTGCACGTCTCTCCTAGCAGCAACCTCGTGCCTGAGCCGCCGGCACCGACGCCGGGGGTGCTGGGCCGTTGGAGGGACAGCGGTGCGGAGCACACGGAGCAGAGCTCTCCGCTTGTCATCGCGGGCAGGCAAGTTGGTGACGGAGCCCTCCATGTCAGAACTGGGGGGTTAACGCTGCGTTTAACGCAGGGTTCCGTATCCTCTGAAACCGGCACGGTGGAGGAAGAGGGGAAAAAGGTGCCTTCACCCCCGGTAACCCTGAGCTCGGAGGTGGCAGGAGCTGTGCGGGTTTGGTGTCCTCCCTCTCCCCCTCCTTTGCTGCCCTGGACACTGCTACCCGCAGCCCAGGGGAGCTGCTCCCTGGGTCACGGCTTCTCCCACTGACTCCCTCTGTTCAGGGAGGGGGTTTGGCATGGAAAAATGCCTCTGCCAGGTGCCGGAGTAGAGCCCCGAAGCAGAGATTCCCTGGAGTGGATAGGAAGGGGTTGTTTCTCCCATCCCTGGTGGTCTTGTAGGATGTAACCGTTTACATCCAGGAGGAGTTGCTTGGTGGTGCGGGAGTTTGAGCCTGGATCGTGTGTGCAATGCAAATCCAGGCGTTGGAGCTCCCTGTGTCCGGTTTTGTGTGTGTTGCCGACGCCCTTGGCGTCTGAAGCGGAAGCTGGCGCCGTGTCCCTTCCCCATCCCGCTCCCGGTGCGGACGCGTTGGGCGCGAAGGCTGCAACCTGCCTTTGGTAGGAGAAAAAACCCCTAAATCCTGGTCCGGCGCTTGCA
>NW_010272223.1:0-5025 GCF_000690775.1 Eurypyga helias
GTATTATATCTATATTATATACACAGTTCACTCAGATACCAGAGACCCCAGCTATTGGAAATAAATCCTTAAGAGCCTGGTTTCACCGATTCTCCTACATATGGAACAACTTGCATTAACCACAAGGGCAGGAAAGGCAGCCTCATCTTTGGCGCTGTCCCTCCCCTTACCGAAAAGCAGCTTACAGCAGCAAGCACACACCATGGCTGGCTGCTTTGCGGCAGGCGACTAGTGAAAACAGAACATGATACTGTACACAACGGCAGAAGTCAGCATTAAAAGAACTAGCCTTCAATTTAGGATTCCGTTTTTGCGCCCTAAGAAGGTAGCACATATGACCCCGTTATTAAAGACTCCCAGCTGGAAGGCTGTTTTCCCCACTGAAGGTCATTAGCAAAACAAAAACTTGTCTACGGGGAAGCATCCCACGCTGGTAACAGAGGGAGAGTGAATGAACTACATCTTCCTACTTCCCTTGCAGCACACAAGGAAGGACTGAACCATAAACATGATCCGTAGCAACGCTTGGAGTTGGTATGTGACAATACAGTGAATTAGAAGCACATGTGGTGAGGGAGAAGGGTAATGTAATTGGCACACTCGAGACACGAGTAAAGCAAGACATTGACGAGGAGATTAAATTACAAAGGTGTCAAATTCATAAAAGGCACGAAGGCAACAAAGTAGAAATAGTTGGCAAGATGGGGAAAAGAAACATTACATCAGAAAAGACTTTTTAAGAAATAGAAGGTTTTGTTGACACCTCAGAAGCCACTTGGACTAAATAAAGAAGAAAAAAAAAATGAAGAGGTGGGAGTTGAAAGTGGCTGAAACACCTTAAATATAGACGGGGCACTGTTTTATATGTATAGTGTGTCAGCAAAAGAAAACCCAGTGCAGGCCTTCTAGCAGCTTACTCCTTAAGCAGAAGCCTGGAGAGCATTATGGGCTTCCTTCTTGAAAGCGAGCAAAAACACAGACAGCAATAAAGACTTCTGTGAACCTACAAATAACAGGAAATAGGGTAAACACAAAGGACTGCTATATGGCCAATGCCACACTGACACCAGGACAAGGAATGGCATCTGGTATAAAATAAGAGAACACTCCTGTCTGAGAGGAAACAAACATAAAAAGGGAGGGTGCACGCCATTTCTAAAAAACAGGATCTGTATTAGGTCTGTCCAGGCATATCTTTAAATTGGGTAACGATATTAAATTTGCATACAATACTATTAATTTGTTATCAATAGGTATAAGATGACACAGCCTTACAACCTTCACTGCATATAGAGAACTGTAATTTCTGGTGTTATACACACTTGAACAGATGTAATCAGAAAAAATTTACAGTTTAAGACCTAGTCTAGAAAATTGCAGGCACATAAAAATTTACATCCTCAAATTTATTAGGGCTACACAGAGGATATAAAAAAAAAAAGAGGGACAAGAGATTTATATGCTTACAAAAACCTCACTTGCAAGCTTTGTGCTCCAGGGAAACAGCAAAAAATAACTGACCCCCACATGTGTTCAGTTGTGTCATATCTCTCTTCCGCTCACTTGCCTTCAATTATTTCTTCCCTAAAAGCATATAATCTTAGAGATTTTCAATGAAAAATCCAAGGCATCAGCAACTCTAAATTTTCAGACATGTTTGAAAACATATAAGTATTTTGATTGCTTTGAAGTTTATTCATGCAGATTGTGCTTCTCCTCCAGCAGGAACCATAGGCACAGACAGTTTGTAACTTCACTTTCTCATTTAATGCCCTACAAAAACTGTTTATTGCCTCACAGTTTTCTGCTATGAACATTATCTTTTTACTTATACCATGAACTACAGGAGGTATTTGTATTTCTTCCTGCCAGAAACACTATTTTGACATACCCTTAGACTTGAAATACATAAACAGCATGAGTTTGACATTCGGTAGTAGAAAAACGCTGTTATTAATGTCATGCTATAACACTCTATCATAAAATACCTTCATTGTTAAATTACTTCCACTTTACAAGCACTTTATTGCTCTTCAGCTCAAACTATCATCACTGAAGTCTGCTCCCCCATGAACACTGGTTTCTCCCTCTAATCAGACCGGAGAGAGGCAAATAATTTTACCATTACAGTGACACCAGCTCCCCATCCAACAGCTCCTCACTACCCCGAACCACTGTTTCAAAGGCACAGGTCAATAAATAAACTTGCTTTCAGAAATTAACTCCTAGACAAGAAACCACTCCAAAGAACTACAGTAATGGTGACATCCCAAGAGCTAGAAGAGTAAAACATGAGGAAGTAAGACTACCCAGACTCCTTATTAATGATTTCATATAATCAAATAAAAATAATTCGAGCCCATTAACACCTGAATATTTTTTTCTGCAAAATCAAGAGAGAAAGAAAATTGGGGAGCAGGGGGTGTTAGGAAAACACAAGCAACAAGCAAATCAATGACAAAAAACTCAAGATCTTGTTTCTTTTTCACAGCATTTCACTGCAAAACCAAATGTAAACAACTGCTTCTACTCACACTTTTTTTTTTTGATGTTGTAGGAAGCTGCATTCTGACACAGCTTTCTATCTGGGACCTTCAAATCCTGGCAACAGCCATGGAAACCACTCCACCATCACCTCCTCCAGCACCCTGTCTCACAAGGATGACTAACCAGAGACCCACTCCTGGGACCCAGAAATCATATTCTCTACCCAAGCTGGGTCTTAGGAACCATCTGTGTTTCCCATAAATAAGCCCCCACAGGCTAACTCATGAAGAACCAGGGATCTCAAAAATAACCAAAATAACCCCAAAACCAAAAAACCCCACATCACAAATCAAAGCCCAGAGCACACAGAAACACCTCCTCACCTGCTAAAAGACCACGTACTTCCAATTCAGAACAAAATTCAGCCCATACGTCATTGAAAGATCTGGCTTGAGTCAGTAACCTGACCATAACCGGAGAACAGTCTTCACACGACCTTTTCTAACCATTTAAGCAACATCTCCTCCCACCCAACTGAGGCATTTTTCCTGTATGCTGCAATACCCTCAACTCAGGACTTCACCTGGTATGCCAGCATATGAAGGGGAGGGATCATTTATCTGTTCCAGGCACCAAACAGTTATTTAGTGCAAGAAGAGACCCAGAAAAGCCATCATACTGCACAGCACTTCATGCTCTATAATAAACTTCCTATCACAAGCCATAGAAAATATTCTTGTGGCACAGGACATGAGCAGACTGTCAGCATGCCGGATTTTTGGAGGACTTCATTCCCTGTTTGACAGCTGATAATACAAACAGAAATATCAAAATCTGCCACCCCACAGTGTTCCCAGTGTTGTTAAGCACATGCAAGCTGATGACAGGTACGCACACGACAGACACGCACAAAGCCATTCACTGCTGCTTATAAACAAGATCTTACCTTACTGTGCTTGGATCTTGGAGGTGATTTCAGCAATTCTGCTGGGATTTGTTTACACTGTCAAAATAAAGGGGAAGAGAGTAGATCAAAAGTCAAAGTTGCTTCTTCACTAGTTAAAATGGGAATGATGCGTAAGTTAATATCTATATCCTCCAAGGCAAAGTAATGTCCCTGTAAGTCTCCCATAAGTAAAACTTAACCCTGGAGAACTGAGCAGAGCACTTTGGTACCACAAAGCCTGCAGCATCAGGGACAAGCCACCTCCCCCACACTGATGTGTCAATTGGGGCAACTGCCTCACCCTGAGGAGAAAGGTTTGTGTGGGGCAGCAGCTGGACTTGGGGGTGGTTACAGACAGGATTCAGGTGCCAGATTGTATTGCAATGCAAATTTGTACCAAGTCTGAGATTGGACATGCTACAACTTCTCAAAAACAACAACAGGTCCCTAACTTCAGTCTTATAATACCCCATCTTTCATGAACAACTCCATTCCAACCAAGATTCCAATCCAACCAAGAAAGTCTTCTAAAACAGCCTCAAGTCCACATTACTTTGTCTTCGACTCAGAGCATCCTTTAAATGGCTTCAGTTGCTGAACAGGGCACAGGAGCCATTGCCATGCTCAGCAGTCAGCAGGTAATCTGACAGTGAACCGAAACATCTTGGCCAAGTTCTTCGTTTGCATCCTCTGGACATTGGTGGGTGTATGGGGGACATGTGGGTTACCTTCTTAGCCCCTCTGGGACTGTGGTGGAGTGCCCAGCCTTGGGAACAGCAAGGAAGAGAAATCTAACAAAGACTCTGAGGACTCAGGTACTACTTGTAGTACCTACTCTTAATCTTATATTGACAGTGCTTACTCTAGCTGTCTTTTAACATATACTCATGGAGCAATCCTTAAAGGTCCATTATTCTGCTGCTCCAAAAAGCACCTGAGCTCCTAACACCAGCATTTTTACAGATCCCAGAATTTAAAGTTCACATACTTTGTGCAAGCTGACCTTGAAAGATTAAACCACTGACAATGATTTAAAAAAAAAAAAACCCCAACGCACAAAAAATTCATCACAAAATAAAAACCACATGAAATCAAAGCTTAATTCTGAAAAACACCTAGTCTAATTAATCTACTTTAAAAATCAATTCACCTTAGTGGCTGGTCCCAGCCAGTGCTATCAGACTGTCATTTTTATGCCTTATTAGGAATTATTTCATACACTGTAAACAATGTCTTCAACTGTATATGAATTATAAATAGTTATAATAATGGAAATTATTAATTTATTGTAATCACAAGATAATTTAGTATCTTGTCACAGTTCTGCTTAGGTGGAGCAGAGTTGTGGCTGCTCCACACCTTCCATTCACCCACCCAAGAGGCCATAAACCAGATGCATAAATCCAGTCACTCGGTTCCTCTTCAACAGTGGGCATGTCTATTTACTTAACTCCAGGCAAATCCTGGCTGCAACCCACCCCACGTGCAGCCCCTCCTCTCCCCTGCCCCGGGAGCGCTATTACAGCCCAGCAGCACCCGCACTCGGCAATTAACACAGACCGGGGGCGGGGGGGAGGGAGACGGGACGGGAC
>NW_010272224.1:0-15267 GCF_000690775.1 Eurypyga helias
GCTGGTCTCTGACATAGAGAGCGACACCTCCTCCACATCTCCCCTGCCTGTCCTTCCTAAAGAGCCTGTATCCTTCCATTCTGACACTCCAGTCATAGGAGCCGTCCCACCATGTCTCCATGATGCCAGTGAGGTCACGGCCCCTCATGGGTGTGCACACCTCCAGCTCCTCTTGCATATTCCCCATGCTCCGTGTGTTCGCATAGAGGCATTTAAGGTGGGCTCCCAATGAAGCTGGCTTGCGATCTGGAGCATCTAGAATTCCCTAGGTTTGCCTGCCAGGTGTTCTCCTGATGAGCAGTGATTCTTCTGCAGGCTCTGGGCATCTTTTGGTGTCCCTACTCGTTTTGCCCCCTGCCCCCTTCCAACCTAGTTTAAAGCCCTGTTGACGAGCTCTGCCAATTTGTGGGTGAGAATCCTTTTTCCCTTTTGAGACAGCTGCCCGACAACTGCCGCCAGCTGAAGAAGCTTCAGCATGATGGCACTGGGCTGGAAAATGAGTCCGACTGCCTTATAAAAATGCTGGCAGTTAGTGAAAAGAAAATGCTATGGAAAACTGACCCTAAGGTGTGGACGTGAGCTTCCCTTGCACTACGTACTTACAGCTGATCTTAGAGGGGACACACACAGTTGAACAGTGATGATGCAGAATGATTACTGCCTTGACAAAATGTTGCCTCTTCCCATGTCTCACCATACTGAAAACTCTCAGGATTTTGATTCAGTTTTGGATACAAGGAATGGGAAACAGCACCGCACATCAAGACATGTTGCTCTTTGACCATAAGACAAAGAGGATAAGATGAATGCTGAGTAAGAGGGCTTCTTGTAGCAACAGCAACAACACTTCATTTCCCTTTGTATTTCAAAGTGTTGAGACTCACAGTTAATCCAGGTTTGGAAGGCCTACGTCCTGGGCTGTTATCCTGTGCACTGTGGAAGAGCTTCTTGGCCTTACTCCACTAGCCCTTGCCCAGTACAGAACACTCTTCACACCTTGTCATGAATTTCAGACTGTCATCAAAGCCTTTCAGCTGCAGCCATCATCTGTGACAGAAAGGAAGCAAGAGATTGACTTTGTCAATAATATTTTGGATATAATCACGTTTAGGATAAGTTAGATTACATTCTGAGGTGGTCTTAGGTGGTGGACAAGTCTTTGCCGTTCTGCAAAAAGCTCAGCTACTGAGGAAATGACCTAATGACATCAGATCCGGCAATCAGAGGAAACCCAGGCGTGTGGGCAATAGCATAACCAAAGCCACCTGGAAGATTTTAAAACTTTGAGGAACACCTGTGCATCTATCTCTACTGCCTCTCTTCCTCCTGGCTAATCCCTGATACATCAGGGCAAAGGAGAAAAAGGGAAAATAACCCAAGAAGCAAAATTATGTACGAAGTGGAAAAAGATTCTTCCTATCCCTGGCAGGTAATCAATAGAAGCTCCAGAGCATGGAATAAATTTTATGTAAATATATAGTGTAAGCAACACCTTCAACAAATACTTGATGAAGTCTTTTTTTTTCCCAAACCCACTTGTTTATTCAAGGACTCGTATCACAAGTTTAAATTGAAGTTCTTTGCCCATCACTACTCTATTTGAAAGGCTGTTCCAGAACGTCATTCTTCTGATGTTTAGAAACATTCCCTCAATTTCCAGTCTAAATTTATTCATGACCAATTTATACCCATTTGATCTTGTTCCAGCATTATCCTTTAGGTTAAATAATTCTTCTCCATCCCCAGTATTTACTCCTTGATGTATCTATAAAGAGTCATTATCTCCCATCTCTGGTCTTGTTTCGCTAGGCCAAACAAGCCAAGCTCTTT
The DNA here is from genome assembly GCF_000690775.1 of Eurypyga helias. Taxonomy (NCBI): domain Eukaryota; kingdom Metazoa; phylum Chordata; class Aves; order Eurypygiformes; family Eurypygidae; genus Eurypyga; species Eurypyga helias. The sequence goes on from NW_010272224.1 coordinate 1,831, forward strand.
CCACCTCTTTTTGTACGACAGATGTTCTGTTCCTGAAGTCATCTTAGAGACCCTTCTCTGCACCCCTTCTAATTTCAGTTTATCTGTTCTGAACAGAGGTGACAGGAACCACAGTATGAAGCGAGGCCTTACCAGCACGAGGCCTTACTAGCACTGTCTATGGTATCTCCCTGTCTCCACTGACAAAGCCTGGCCGGATGCACCCTAGAATCCGACCAGCTTTTCACCACTGTATCGCACTGACAGCTTCTAGCCATCTGGCTCTGGGATAGAAGCACGGGTTTTCCACGTGGTCAGCATGTTAGTTCTGCGTGATTTGCTTGGATGTCAAAGGATACGTGTATTAGGAAGATGGAAGATATGCTATCTTCTATGGCAAACTTGTTCTTTTATGCAGAGCCGTTCCCAATGGAAATATTACAGGGAAAATTTGCAGAGTGGAAATTTCTGTTCTCCCATCACATGAATACAACACACTTCTAAACTGGAGGCCTAACTCCTAAGAGGACCTAGTAAGCAAACACAAGGAGGCAAGGCTATTTTGGACCTTGCTTTGCTGAAATGTGAGATTTTCTGACTTGTTTTAATTAAAATAAATTTTGTGAAAAACAAAGATTTGCAAGTCTGAAGCCAGTGGAAATAAAACACTCTCAGAAGTCCTCATCTCCAAGGGCCTTGTCTCGACTTCTGGAGGGGCTGAGCTTGCACTACACCTCTCTGGATAAGGGCCTGAAGACAGCAAACAATCTTTCCTGCCAAAGGCAGGGCTCTTTTGTGGGCTCTTTTGTGCCAAGTGTGGGATGCAACAGAGGCTTAAATTACTTTTAAACAAGAAAATATGTAAGAAAAGTATGTGATAATTTTCTGGGGATAGTAACCAAAATAATTATGTAGGGAAGCAGGTTTCTGTCTAGGTTCTTTTTTGGTTTGGTTTTAAGATTATAAAGCAGTTATGAAAGGATACGCTGGGATGGTGCAATTCAACATGTGACTAAAATATAGTTATTTCTCGTTTCAATGGGATGTTCTTGTTTTCTTGCTTGGATGTCCATCCAAGCATTTAGTAGAGTCAAGCCCAACACTGAATGTGGCGGTTAAGAAATGCTCAAGAACCTCCCGGCACTTCCAATAAACTGTGTGAGCATTCTGCATGGCCAGAGCCTGCAATGGCTTGTGAAAATAAACTTCTTCGCACTGGTTGTACTGAAGTTTGATGCAGGGAATGATCACACAGAATTGGATCCCTTCTTTATGCTAAGTGTTTGGAAAAGAGAGAACAGACCTCATTCTTTGTGAGGCCGAACACAGAAGAGCAGCTGCTCGAGCTGTTGTGCCAGTTCATGGTTGGGCAATTTTCTGTTTGAATATTGCAGTTGTTGAAAAATGCAGATTTAGGTCAGCCAAAATCTGATTATGAACTCATGTTGATATTAAATTTGTTAGCAACAGACATTTCTGAGTGAAGGCTAAAATTGTTTGTTTGCTGTTTCCTGAAAGGGGAATGTTTCATTAAAACATTTGCACTTGAGTTTTGAAACAGAAGGACAAACAAAACAAACCTAAAAACAACCTGACATTTTATTTGATTGAAAAGGATGGATGGGAGGAAACAGAGGAGGGGAATAAGGGAGTATTTCGGGCTGGAAAGCTCTTTGCCTTTGTTTGCCTGTTTGTTTCAGGTATGAACAAATCAAACCGCTTTTTTATGTTTTGGTTTGACTGGTGCCCTTGATACTCGGGGCTGCCAATAAGTCTCAGAAGGCCTGCACAAGAGCCTACTGTGATCATACTTACTTGCCCCCAAAGCTGATGTCTAAGGTTTTGGGGGGGAGGGGGGGAAGCCACAGCTTTCTTTTTAATAGAACTTGGTGCATTTTTCCATCATTAATTTGTTTCATCACCCTTTGAATCCCGTTAAGCCTTTTGGTATACAGAAAGCACTCCGGACAAAGTGCTACCTGCGTGCAAAAAGCCACCAGACACCTTCATGGAGGACAAAACAAAGCTCCGTCCTTGCTGATAGCCTTTCGTGCTGCCTCAGTGGGCTCAGTGGAACTGAGAACCAGGCCCAGGGTCACTCCCAGTGTCAGTCTCGCATGACCTTTCTCTTCGTGGCCAAGTACAATATAAATTAGTACATGCAACAGTCTCTCAATTGCATACCATCTATATGAGGGTGAGCTCAGCTCATTTTCAAGACAGGCAATTAAGATTCAGTAAGATTAAATGTCTAACCCGTTGTTACCGAACAATTCATTTGTGAAGTGTAAATGATTAATTGGAAGCTCTTGTCTTCCTTTCACCTGGCCAGAATGTTTCTATCGCAGTGTGGGAACAGGCCCATCCACAAACCTCCCCATCAGAAATCTGTAATCCCTTGCTGATGGCTTGCTTGGCAGGCTCTGTGGATGCTCTGGGACATCATCCAAGAAGGGCCCGAAAAAATTAATTGTCTCCTAGCCTGTTTTGAAATATAGGTCAGCCTTTCATGGCTGTGCTAAAGCAAAGACAACCTTGATCATCTAGGACAGCCAGTAAAACCTGGAAAAGGTGGAGGTGTTCAGGCTAAAGATCTCCCAGGCCAAAATAATATTCTGACTGCCCTGGAGGTAGCCTTAACTAAAACAAATAAACAAAAAAAGACAAAGGAACAAGGAAACCAACTATCCTAAAGTCTGGGACCTCTTTTGGTAGCTTCTCCTACTCTTTCAACCTCTTCCTTCCTAGCTGCTTTTCAATTCCCAGGGTATGAAGCCAGTGTGTAAAACTGGAAACCAAAGTGGAAGTGTTAAGTGGCTCAATCAGAGAACATGCCTTAACTAAAACAAATAAACAAAAAAAGACAAAGGAACAAGGAAACCAACTATCCTAAAGTCTGGGACCTCTTTTGGTAGCTTCTCCTACTCTTTCAACCTCTTCCTTCCTAGCTGCTTTTCAATTCCCAGGGTATGAAGCCAGTGTGTAAAACTGGAAACCAAAGTGGAAGTGTTAAGTGGCTCAATCAGAGAACATGTAACATGGAGTTTGGGAACTCTGGACTCCCCCTCCAACATTTGAATCACCAAATAGCCCCCCTCTGGAATTCTTAAATCATCATATGGGGGAGTTGCAGACGTGTGGCTGCTAGTGATGTGGTCTGAACGAAACTTGGTCTTCAGCCCACGATGAGACCATCAATTCTCCTGGCTCCAGTGTGCTGCCTTGCAGGGCAGCAGTCACCCTGTTGGGACACAGCATTCCTCCCCTAAATTCCGACAGAGCTGGCTGGCAGTAGCCCAGAGATAATATCCAGCAGTGCCTTTCCCGCCTGGTCCAGTCATGTGTGTGAACATGAACGTACATCCGCTTGGCTTAGTTGTGGAGCATTGTGTAGTGAATTTGCTGCTTAGAACAGGTTCTTCATCATATTGGGGAAACAGCGAGTTAATTTTTAACCTTCCCCTGTTGAGAGATTTAGTAAGTCTTTATCTCCTTGATGCAAATTCACAGTACCAGTGTCAGAAAAGATGATCATCAGCACTTATTTCCTGGATGAGTTCAGAAATATCAAGACAAACTGCACTTATTTAAGAGTACATTTCTCAACGCTCTCAGGCTTTCCTGCTGTCTTAACATCAGCAGCCATTTAACCACTCTATAAGCTTTCAGTATTTTTCCTGACTTGGTGTAAGCAAATATTGATCGTGACTAAGATAGTAATTGAGTTCATTCATGATAATAGATGGTCCATTGGCTGCACCCATTAAAGCTTCTTTAAAAGCAAGAAACAACTTTAACTGCTTGGAGAGACATGGGATGATATTGCAGCAGATTGGAACCTATTAATAACAGTAAATTCAAGGTTCACCCTAGCTTGTTTATGCTTGTTAGTATTAAAGCTTCACATGGAATAGAAAGATGACTAAAAGGGGTATTCCAGACGGGATGCTAGCCTGATAATGCAGCTTTTATAAAACACCCTCTTTAATCACGAAGAATATCTTCACACAGAGCTGCAGAACTTTCTTGAATACAGCCCACTTCTCAATTAAATGGGGTTTTTTTTCTCCATTACCTGAAAGATCTGGAAATTTGGCATTTGTTTTATGCCCTATCGTTCGGTTTGCTGTAGGACTAGTGAGCCAGAAGGGATCCCCAAATTTCTGTGAGTTAGTGCAGAGGAGGGATGCACACCGTTTATAAACTTCTTGTGTCTACTTGAAAACCCAGAGCAATTACAAACGTGTCTGCATGTCTCCATGATCGATATGAAGGGCTTTTGTAAGCAAAGACCTTCAAGATATTAACAAAAAGCTGCTTCAAGCTAATAATAGTGGCTGGCAGACATATCTCAGTACCTCTCGTATTTCAGTAAACCTTGATACACTGGCAGTGAGTTTCATTTTTGTAAATATCCAAGCAGAAAAAAACTTGCCAAGAGGATTAGGGATGAGGGTCAGGTGCCTTTTTCATAAATTATTCCAGAACCATATGGTCTTCCTTCAGTCCTCAGCATCACCAGTGCTTCAAGGAAGAGAGCTGCTGAGCTTCTGTAGCTTCGTCTTGGAGCTCTCTGACCCTGATAGCATAGCTCCTCCTTTATATATCCCAAAGCATCCATGAAACAGTACCAATTTAGGATGGCGGGATTTCATAGCCATGCTGCACCAAGAGACATGGTGAAACAGATCTCCGTTTTCTTCAACCTGTTATCTACGCTGGATGTTATCTGAAACCAACTGCTTCATCAGAATTGGCAGGCATGTGAAGAGGACTCTGGAGGACAGTTTCCATTGCACTCTGCAATATACAGAATTTGTTTTTTTTTTTTTCTCGATTAACAATGAAATGAAAGATTACATTTATTATGAGGTCATTCCATTTTCTTTTTAATAAAAAAAACACCCTCTTGTGGTTGGCAGCATGTCTAAAGCTGACATCAGCAACATCTGGGAGCAGAGAGTAACACCTCACAGACGCTGAGCAACAGTCCCGCTGAAGCTAATGGGAAAGGCTTCGTTGTGTATGAAAATTAGGCTCCCAGCCAACATTTTCACATTTAAAGTTCGGCACTGCAATCGCTACTGAGTATCGCAAACATCTTCCCAGGGTGTCTGCAACAGCATTACGTTTTTCAGCTATGAAAGACAGTCTTCTGCAGTTAAGTATTACTGTCCTTTTCATCCAATCTGAATAGTTTAGAGCAAAGGCAAATGGGTATTTGACAGATTTGTCACACAGAAAGGCAATATCCCCACAAATCTCTTCAGGAATTCCTGGCACTCCACCCCCGCCCTCGCAAGCGCAGAGGGAGACCTTACAGCCAGCCACTCTTGGGCAGCCGTCGAGTTTTGGGGAAGTATTACTTTAGGAAATTAATGAGGAAAAGCAACCTCTAAGTGCAGTGGGTTCATCTTCATTAAGCAGTTTGCTGATTCTGCTGCCAGCCCTAAATATCAGCTTATCAGTGGGCTGAGAAGTCCGCTCCCTAAAGTCTCTCGCATATGCACTTACTGTTCATTATTTCTCTCGCAATGCTTGACTCAGCATTAAATTAGCCTCTCAGACGGAAGGTGAATAGCTGAGACTATTTTTGCTTTGAAATGGGAAAAATCATGCTTCTGTGACAACACAACAAACATTAAACAAAATGATCCGAGGTATACACCTGCCTGAAGTTGAGGTCACAGTACACCTCGCAGAAAAGGTCATTTTCACTCCATTTGCAATAAGATAAGATGTGACCTGTGATCCTAACATGATAATCTGAAGAGCCTCAGCGAACTTGTTCCATTTCCAGAGAAAGATTTAAGAGTGTTACTGCCTATAAGGAATTCACAAATTGTTTCAAAAGCTAGCGACGTGCCAAGCCACAAGCCTAGAAAGCAGACCTGAAATATTTTATCCACAGCACTTTTGGGGGGAGTACATCTGCATACTAAGGAGGCAGTCTGGCTGATGCTCTGAAACAGCAAACCCAGAAATGCTTGGGTTCTGTGTGGAATGCATGCCAGTGTAGCTTGGCCACAGAGGCTGGTGTTCAAAGGGTAGGAAAGTCACAGACAGGTGATTAAAAATAGTCTGTGTGTCAGTAGGAACCTTGAAAGCCATAGAGCACGCCAACCTGGACAAAATGCTTGGAGAATTTCAGGCACATGAGGTTGGGAGAAGAAACAGGAAGGCAGTATGGCCCCCTTAAGAGGGAGACTAGCTGAGAGAGAAGTGATATCGCTACATGGGGGGGGCAGGTTCTGGAGGAAAAACCATGACCTCAGGAGGATTCCTGAGCACCTCAAAAGCCTGAGAACCTATGACAGCAGTAAGGGAACAGAGGCAGAGGAACGTACACAATCTAGAACTATTCCCTTGCACACACCAGCACTGAAAATAAAAAGTGCTTGTGCTTCTAAATCTTTTCATAAGCGTGTGTTTGTTTTAGCCACATGCTTAACCAAAGCCCTGAAGAAGTGAATTGTAAGTCCCGAGCACCTACAGGGAAAATCCTTTAAGCTATAAAGCGATTAGCACTAGACCTGAGGACTCCGATAAGCTGGGCTACAGGTTGCTCTTCTTCGGCAAGGTGCAGAGACAGGGAACCCGTGTCAGAGACTTCGTTGGTTCTGCGGTCTGTTCAGATCAATGCATCTGGGAGAAGGCAAGACCCAACTGGGAGCTGCGTAGGGAGTCCCTGGGCAGCAAGAGCTCTTGCTGGTGTGAGAGCAAGCCACACCAACAGCTGCTCAGTGGGGCATTGTTTCTGGGAGCTGTGGTTTGTACCAGTTGGTGTAGGACCAGGCTTCACACTAGGCACATTACACCACGCTGAAAGGTTTTTGATTTCCCAATATAGGGAATTAGAATTAATGTGGTGAACTGAGTTCTCTTGGAGAAACTGCTTCCCAAATACAGAATTCCTCTGCAGGGTCCTTCGGTATCTGTGAAACAGGAGTGTTGTAGCTAGCTTGACTGCTTTTGAAATTTCAACCATCGCTTCAAATGCCATAAAATTGGCCTTTTCCCTCTTGTGAGCACAATTCACTTGAGGGCACTGAAGCAAGGCGAGTTCATATTTGTGCCTGTATATTGCTCATTCAGGTGATCAGGGAAGAAATCACACTTCGTTGGTGATGTGTTTGATCCTCCATGGTAGGAAAATCACAACACGGCCTGCACAGACATCTGTGTACTAGCTTCCACCCGGCTCTGTCCTTACCTGTGTGCTTTATAACCTCTCTTGTGCACGCCAGCGTCCAAAGGGATGTAAGCTCTGGTGCAGATTTAGAAGCAGACCCCTGTGTTTTTCCAAGGTGAGGCAAGCAGAATTAAGGGAGAAGTAAAGCTGCCAAATGTCCCCATGCTATTTTACATAGCGCTAAAAGTAAGATGAGAGCAGAGAGCTCTTCTTTGGAAATGACAACGGCATTTTCTCTGATCATAAACACAGTAATTCATCTTCCTCCATTTTTGTCCCAAAACCTGCTTTATAGGGTCTTTTTTCCCATTTTATAGCCTGACACATTTTCAGCATTGATTTGTTTGTTTATCTTAATGGGCGAAACTGTTGTACTGATGCACCTTGGTGCTGGGTGATATTAACAATCAGTGGTTCCTGGCTGACACTTGAAAGTGCGGGTGTTAAGTGATGGATTAAACTTGTCATTCAAAAGCTCCATCCTACTTTTATCTGTGGCATGCTCTGTCCTTGATAAAGATTCTCACCAAATAAGAAAAAATGCTTGGAGTATGCAGTAAGAAAAGAGGAGAGATGAATCTGGATGAAAGTGAGAAAATATTTCATACAAGTGATGACTCACCTATTTTTATTTTCCATAATAATGGATGTGTGGAAAGGGATGTGTAGAACGCTGTGACTAGGGGATACCCAACGAAAAAGAAGCGGCTTGGCTGGAATTGAGCACCAAATTTGCAATCAGGCTCTTAATTAGAACACAAACACTGTCAAATAGTAACATTATCACCTATAATTGGTCCAACAGAAAGAAACACTAATTGTGACATTAGCAGACAGAATGCTTTCAGGCAGGATCTCTGTTAAAATGCAAACACGCTAATTGACATGATGAGGAAGATGGGAAAAAAAGGGTAATAAAAGAGGCTATTATGCTTTATCTTGGCAAATGGACGGCTACTTTAGAAATGCTCAATAGCCAAAGAAAGGGCAGGTAGCTTAAGCAAATCAGTGAATGAAATAATGAGCATTGTTGATTCACTGCCTTTGTCTCAGGGAGCCAGAGTGATTACAAAGTGATGAGCAAGAGCCAGAATCTACTTTCTGCCTCATTAGTGTAAATTCAAAGTAGCTTCATTGAAGTTAGTACAGTTGAGATTTACAGGCTTTCAGATCTGGCCCCTCAATTACGAGCTCTGGATCAAAGTCTCACTCTTCCTGGTGAGGCAGAGCGTAAGGAAATCAACCCATGCCTTTCATAAATCGCATGCAATTTGATCAGCAGTTGTTCTGGCCAGCCCTGGCGAGGAAAGATCTCCTGAAGCGAAGGTTGGGCTCTCCACTGGACCCCACTGGTCTAACGCACCACTCGGGCAGTTAACCCAGCAGGCTAAAGAAGCAAGAGCATGCTGCATGGAGGGACTACGGCTGCTTCTCCACAAAGTGTGCTCTCTTCCTCCCCAGTCCCAAACAAAATGTCCATGGCCATACCTCATTGCCAGCTCCCTGCCATGCTGGCATGTCTAGGTACAGAACGCTTTATCTGGGACTGGTCCCCATCCTCAGGTCTCTCTTCAAAATGTTTGTTGCACACAGACACTTCGCCACTGTGCCTTGGCTCTAACATATCCCAGAGTACAGGATGACTTGGACTGGGAACTCGGTGGGAGGAGGAAAACATAGCTGGCACCTTCCTCTGTTCTGTACAACACCAGGAGTACTTATATCCAACAGCAGCTATTTCTTCCCAAAATCTTAAGTGAAAAACACTGTTCTTCAGTGCCATCTCCTTGTTGATAGCTTGGCTTTTTCCTCAACAGTATTTCTCTCCTTTTGCTTTGCTGACACTCTTAACACGCCTGTCCAAATTACTGTCTCCCCATTTGGCTGTGGATGAAGCCTCCCCAAGGCAGTGTTGCCTAAGGAGCTGACATTGTTTACATTCTCAGCTAAGTACAGGCATAAATAGTAAAACAAAGCAATTTCTAATGCTGTTTTATACACCCATCTTCTACTCTGAGACTCCAGTTTCCAATAGTCTTCTGATTGATTCTGAGGCCGCATGATGTTGCTCAGCTCTATTACCCTGGTAATATTTCCCATGAAGCTCAGGCAAAGGTTGGTAGTGGATATGTGAAATTTACTGGGTCTTTTCCAACATTCACACAGCTGCAATTACTGTACTCTGCTCTGGTGAGACCCCACCTGGAGTACTGCATCCAGCTGTGGAGCCCTCAACATCAGAAGGATATTGACCACTTGGAGCGAGTCCAGAGGAGGGCCACGAAGATGATCAGAGGGCTGGAGTATCTCTCCTATGATGAAAGGCTGCAAGATGTGGGCTTGTTCAGCCTGGAGAAGAGGAGGCTCCGAGGCGACCTCATTGCAGCTTTCCAGTACCTGAAGGGGGCCTACAAGGGTGCTGGGAGAGAACTTTTTACAAGAGCCTGTAGTGACAGGACAAAGGGTAACGGGTACAAATTGAAAACAGGGAGGTTTAGATTAGATATCAGGAAGAAATTCTTCACAGAGAGGGGGGTGAGGCACTGGAACAGGTTGCCCAGAGATGTTGTGGAGGCCCCATCCCTGGAAGTGTTCAAGGCCAGGCTGGATGTGGCTTTGAGCAACCTGGTCTAGTGGAAGGTGTCCCTGCCCATGGCAGGGGGGTTGGAACTAGATGATCTTTAAGGTCCCTTCCAATCCTAACCATTCTATGATTCTACGACTCTATATTAGATCCCCAATACGTAATACAGATTTTCTGGCAGGTATGTTTTGCTGTTTGAGGTTCATGAGCCTTTTAGTGTTGGAACGTGCCTTTTGGGGTGTCAGACCCTCCGCTCACACACCGCTGTGCTTCCACTCAAGTCCCCTGTCTGGCGTGTTCTCTTTCACTTTTTTGTTGGTGCTGAAATGTAGACCTACTGATGTGACTTTTTTCCTCCACTGTAAAGGTTAGCACTGTATTTAATCCCCACCTCCCTCATCCTTTGAGACTTCCTTAGTCTTCCTCTGCTTTTCAAAATTAATTGCCAGTGACAGAGTCAATTCATTAGCTAAATTAAAAACCTGGGAAGCATATTGTCCAGATCTGCTGATCCCGACCTATCACAGAGTTGAACAAAGTATTTCCTTACCTGGCGTTCATTAGCAGCCCTATTGGCCAGGCTTCTATTCCTTCCCAAATGTCCATACCACTGTTCCTGTTAAAGACCAATTAAAAAAGGAGATAAAAGGCAGTCCAGCAACTCAACCACTGGAGATCCCTCACTGATTTCTTTGCCTCTCTTCATTCATTAATGGGTCCATTTTCACTTTTTTTCTCTTTCAGTGTGTTAACAGCTGTTCCTATATCATTTAAAGCCCATTAATAAAGACACCTCTTCATTTCAGTTTTCAGCTCTAACCTTCTCGTGTTTTGTAATGCAGTGGGAAAAGCAGGTACCTACGTATTTTGACGCATTTCCTTGGGACTGCTCAACAACAGTCTGTTGGCTGCCATGGCAGTCTCAGAACCCCAACTTTTTTTTTCCCCAGGCACCTGTAAATTATTTTGTTGAGTGCCACCTGGGCTTTAGGAAGGGAGGGCTGTGTCACCACCCAAATGCAGGCAAAGACTACCCTCCCTTTATCTTGTCCTCAGGCATCTCAGGGCTTTTTCCATATTGTCCCCTAGGGAACAATAGAGAAGTATCCAGAGTATATCCAGAGAAGTGTGGCCAGCAGGTCGAGGGAAGGGATTCTGCCCCTCTACTCCGCTCTGGTGAGACCCCACCTGGAGTACTGCGTCCAGCTGTGGAACCCCCAATATCAGAAGGATATTGACCACTTGGAGCGAGTCCAGAGGAGGCCACGAAGATGCTCAGAGGGCTGGAGCATCTCTCCTATGATGAAAGGCTGCAAGAATTGGGCTTGTTCAGCCTGGAGAAGAGGAGGCTCCGAGGAGACCTCATTGCAGCTTTCCAGTACCTGAAGGGGCTACAAGGGTGCTGGGAGAGGACTTTTTACAAGAGCCTGTAGTGACAGGACAAGGGGTAACGGGTACAAATTGAAAACAGGGAGGTTTAGATTAGATATCAGGAAGAAATTCTTCACAGAGAGGGTGGTGAGGCACTGGAACAGGTTGCCCAGAGAAGCTGTGGATGCCCCATCCCTGGAAGTGTTCAAGGCCAGGCTGGATGGGGCTTTGAGCAACCTGGTCTAGTGGAAGGTGCCCCTGCCCATGGCAGGGGGGTTGGAACTGGATGATCTTTAAGGTCCCTTCCAACCTTAACCATTCTATGATTCTATGAACGTCCCCAAAACAGGTGGCAGAGCCACTTGGGTCTGTTCAACATCCACACCGGTGATCCTTCCTGGAAACAAACTCCCTGACTCCTAGGTCAGGCACATCACAAAAACACCTGCTCAACAGCTTTTTTGGCAAATGTGGTAGAGAAGGCAGAGGCTGAAAAGGTAGGAGGGACCCATTCAACTCCAGGTGACAGCACCCCCAGATATGAATGGGGGTGTGGGAGGAGGCTGCAGTGTGTCACCACACATTTTTGATCTCTTTCTGAGGAGATGTCAGAGACCAAAGCTTCTGGTCACGCCAGCCTCACTTGCCACTGGGGCCAGCTTCGACTTCCCAGTTAAGATGAAGGCCAGTGAGGTGCCTGTATAATTTCCAAGATAAAGAGTAAATTTGAGAAGACACAGTCTGTCTTAGCAAGATGCTGAGCATAAAGGAATCCATTAAATTGTTCTGTTCCTAATACCCGAGCTGAAAATCTGACCTTTGTCCTGGGTCTACACATCTGCAGTCAACGGGAGACTTACCAGGCACCAAGGTGAGCCCAGCATTGGGCTCGAATTGATTGAATCTCGTGGGAAAACGAAAAGAACTGTAAAAGTCCCACAGCAACAACTTCATTTGATGGAAATCTGATCTCTGCAAGCAGGAAAAAAGCCCACACTAGAGATTCTTAGAATGTTTCCTGTGCCCAGCACACCACTGTCTGCAGTAATTGCCATTCCTCTCTCTGGCATGGGATACTCGGGCAGACTGCGATGGGAGTCCAGGATGATGCGGTGAAGAGGGCAGGTTTGAGGACGTAGTACTCAGTCCACGACTAAGTGCCTCTGTATGGCCACTACAGCAAAAGCAGAGGCTGAATGTAAAGCCCCAGGAGTAACTCAGTCCATTTAACATCGTTTTACCAGTAAGGAATCTGAGCTCAAAGGGAGTATTCACATCAGTCTGAAGTACTTTTGCGTTGGATTTTGTGTTACGGAACACTTGTATGTATTTCAGTACGTTTCCAGTTGTCTTCCTCTTCTAACAAAAGGAAGACCGAGCCCCAAAGTATTGCTGAAACTTAGAAGTGAAGGATTAGGGTTCACATATTGGGCAAGTGAGTCTAACGGGCTGTGAAATACAAAGAGCTGGGGGAAAACGAAGGTAGGTCCAAAGCCCATGACCGTCATCTGGGGAAACGCCGCCGGCTTGGACGGGCTTTGAATTAGTCCACCTGTATGAGGCTTTTTTGGGTATGAATTATGTTATCAAACTAATGCCCTGAAGTTCCCTCCCCAACCCTTCCGTACAGAAAAGATTTTGGTTCCCTCTGCCAGCATCGCGCCTGCAATTACGCTCTTTGGCACTACAATTACGGAGGCATTACACGGTGGTTCTGCTCCACAATATCTGTATATTAACATTAATTTGATATAAGCAGAAGAATAACCGCGTGACAGGATAATTGCACACTAATGATTATATAGTTAAAGTACCTGGATTATAAAAATATACATGCATTAAGTATCAAACTAAAGAGATAAATTAAGTCATTAATTCATATAGGCAACTTCCAGAAATATGAATGAGTTATGATTAGCTATCCTAAGGCATAGCACTGATGTAATTACAGTAATTATATTGTATTTATTAAGGTAGAAAAGGGGAAACGGTAGCATGAACCTTTCTCCAGGCTGTTGTTTTCCTTCAGAAATGGGAGAATTTTGTTCGTTTTTTTAGAATGACTTTGCCGGATGATTTCTCCTCCCCCACTTCTCACCTTCCCCCTTCCCCCCTCCCGAGTAAGGACATCCAGGGTTGTTTCGGGGACGTCAGCCTTTCAGGAGGTAATGAAGGAAGCCGGGAAGAAAGGGAAAGATGGGAGGGAAGGGGAAGCGGGAACGAAAGGAAGGGATCAAACCGGACAGCGCTGTCCGTCCTTGCCTGCAGAGAGGTAGCTGAGAGAGAGAAGAGGCAGGGGAGGGGACCCCCC
>NW_010272225.1:0-3657 GCF_000690775.1 Eurypyga helias
GATTCTATGATTCTATGAAATCATCCCCAACAACCAAGGTCCCTGTAGAAAACTTCACTATCAAAACCATATGTAGTCCTGGGAAGCATGTCATGCTCCACAGGCAAAACCTGGCAAGAATCCCTACCCAGCTGCAGGGAAAAAAGGTCTGGAGCAGCTCATCCTTCCTCGTATTCATGTGCAGAGAAAGTCACATTGTTTCTGTTGCCTGGAGTCCGATTCATCTGCCCAGAGACAGAGATCTGCCTCTGGGCTATTTATCTAGACTCACTATACAGTCAGGAGAGAGAAATGGATGCTCCTGAGACCTTCTTTGCCTAAGCTGTTGGCTGCTCATTTTGTGAGGAGAAATACTTTGTTACAAAGTGAGCTAGGAAGGGATCTTGGGCTCACACAAAGACACCCAGGCAGCAAGGAGTTCCTCCAGAGCAAGCGTGAGACCCCGCTGGTGGTCTGCTGGGGTGCAATTGGGCACCAAGGGAGCAGGAGTCCTGGCTGAGCCCCCTGTTTCCAGAGGAGGTGTGAGTGGAAAGGAATGGGCTGGAGCAATGAAGGGCAACGGGGCCAGAGAGGGTCAGTGTCCCCAGGAAGGTGATGCAACATTTGTGCTGACAAATTCCTTTTCCCCACTACAGGAGCTCAACACCTTGCGCAGCCAGTGCGGGCGACTCTATGGGTACGACTGGATCAGCATCCCCCTGGTCTACACCCAGGTGAGAAGGGATTCCCCACACCTACCTCCCCGCTGCCTTCCTGTGCACACTGCCCCAAGAGGCACCCCCGTTTACACCCACACCTGACCTACACAGGGACCATGTTGATGCGAGGAACGCTTGGACCCCTCATCTCATGCTCTCACACACCCAGCCCAGCCTTATTTCTCTAACGCGGACACAGCCATCTCTACAGAAACGCCCACTGTCCAGGGGTAACCAGCATGACAGGTGCCACGCAGGTACATGGGAAGTGCAGGTACACGCCACCCACACACTGCACTGCCTTGCAGGGCACACATCCCTTAAGGAGTTCCTTCCTCCTCAGCAGAGCTAAGATCTGTCTGCCAGCAAAGCTGCTCCAGCAGGCAGGGCAGCTCTGACGGACTCGTGCCACGTGTGTGAGGGAGCTGTGTGTGCGCACTCAGCTGTTTAATAGCTCTCCATGCAAACCCAGACCAACGCTTCGGCACCATGTTGCTCCTTTGTCTCATACAATCCAGCTGCTCAGATAACACTCATGCACTCCTCCATGAAATGGGAACTGCTTCCGTTCATACACTGCTGACGGTTAATGGGGAACACGTTGGGAAACTCTATTCCTGCACAGACCAGTGTCCTGCACACTAAGGGTGCACAAGCAATATCACAGCACGATTTTGCCACCTCTGTAGTACACCACCCATTTTTTTTATGGGTGCCCATCCAGAACACAAAGTCTGCCATTCCAGGCACTCTGTATCCTGCCCGTCATGGAACAGCCCTGCGCTGTTCACTGCAAGGAACTGCACGGCCAGCTCGAGAGTCTTGTGATGCTGGGTGTTTGTTTTGAATCCCCCTGCTTGTTGCGTCAAGAAACCACACAAGAGTCTCAGCTGCTTTTAATTTGAAAAGGGGAAGTTTTTAGTCCCGTGATTACAGAGAAAAGCACAAAGCTCACTGTAGCCTGCAATCTGGGAAAGCAAGCATGCAAACATAAAAAAAGGCCCAGCGTGAGGTCCAGGAAGGAAGGAGCTGGTTCAGAGCTGGCAGCACTGCCAGGGTTCCCCTCCCTGACTTGGAAGTGGCCTGCCAGCATGGACAGAGCTATGAGGGGCTCAAGACAAGCTTTCAGGGGAGGCAAGGGCAAGAATGAAAAGAGCCCTCAGCATATGCAGCCATATGTCAGTTGTGTAAGCTCTTTCCATCCAGGATGTCACATGCTTTCTTCTGTCTTTTTGTGATGCCTACACAGATGTCATTCCAGGGACAGCATGGAATGAAATACAGTGCATGTAACAGCTAAAGGGTAGAGGGTGTATTTACAGCTTTCTGCAGTGGAAATGCATCTCCCTGCAAAAAGCAGAGGAGAAGCCAGTCATAACTGAATCCAAGGCTTTCAAAAGGCTACAGAGCCAGCAGCTCTGCAGCAGCTTTCCGCTCTTTGGAGTTGTGGGGGGGAGGAACTGAAGAGAGATGCTAGGAAAGCAAGCTGGGAACACAAGCTCCTCTGATGTGTCCTCTGGCATCTTTCCCAGGTGGTGACCGTGGCTGTTTACAGCTTCTTCCTGGCCTGTCTGATTGGGCGGCAGTTCCTGGATCCAGAAAAAGCATACCCTGGCCATGAACTAGACCTCTTTGTGCCTGTCTTCACCTTTTTGCAGTTTTTCTTCTATGCTGGCTGGTTAAAAGTAAGTCCAAGAAAACACAATTGGAGCTGGAATTAAATCCAGCTAAGGGTTCTTCCCCGTATGTGCTCACCAGGGACTTGGCTGTGTTCTTTATTCAGTGGCAACATGGCAGGTGCTGGCAAATGGGAAGACAACAGGGGCTGAGGATAATGCCAAGACCTCAGTTTCTGAGTGTCTCACTCTGGAGATCAGCTTAATTTTTCCTAAGCTTTGGTCCCAACTCGTCTGGGGAAAAAGAGAGAGGCAGTAGGCTACACCAGCTATAGCGGTGGTTTGCAGTTGCAGCAGGGCTATGTGAGCTAGGAGAGTTACCTGTGTGTACCAATGTCTCCCAGCCACTGGCAAACCTCCATTTTTAATCCACACCTTTTTGGGAGGAACAGCATTGCCCTGAATTCAAAGGACATCCTGCTTGACTCTGCCACACAGGCCTTCTCCCTGCAGGGAAGGGGGCAGGTAGGACCATGATGACCTTTGCTATGTGCTCTCCACATGCAGGTGGCTGAGCAACTCATCAACCCTTTTGGGGAGGACGATGACGACTTTGAAACCAACTGGCTCATCGACAGAAACCTGCAGGTAAAGTGAAGGCAGGATCCTACAGATGAGCCTGAACTGCAGAGGAACACTGGAGGGTTTAGCAAGCCCCATCAGTGCAGTCACAAAGTTCTCCTGCGACACCTCTGCTGCCCATCTCCCATGCCTGCAAAGGAGTGGAGAAGCAGTCCCTGCTGTCTTTGCACTTTCCAGAGGTGTTGTTGGCTTCATGTTTAGAAGGAGCCCAGGATCTCCAGAAGGAGAAGGCTGGGAGAGCAGGAGAGCATAAGGCTTCCCAACAAATACAAGGGTGAAGGTGGCCAGGTCAGTGTCCTCCCTCAGCAGCAAAGGAGACATCCCAGAGTCCAGGAAGAATGTGGGGCAAGGCCTGTGCCAAGCTGCGCACACACCAGGGAAGACAGAACATTTGGCGTATCTTTGTACACAGAAACTGAATGCAGCTTAATCCACACGATGGATCAAGACATTTGTTTCACGCCCTTGCTACCTTACAACAAGACATCATTCCTGCCACTCCCTAGCTTTTTTCCAGCCCGTGTCTGTATCTAAAACTACCTGCTCTGCTTTCTTCCATGCAGTAACTCTCCACGTTCACCCCTTCCTAAAACTGAGACCTTCTGTCCTAGAGAGCATATTGCTTTCCTGTCTTCTTCAGCATCACTTTCCTTCCAATTACACACATTCACAGATTCAGAGTGGTAGGTGTTAGAAGGGAC
>NW_010272226.1:0-11114 GCF_000690775.1 Eurypyga helias
GCTTGCACCGTCCCGACCCGGGGCTGCGTGGAAAGCCGCATCCAACGCCCGGCCCGTGGTCACCTGGGTGGGCCTCTCTGCCTTGTGCCTTTGCGTATTTTTGCTCCCCTTAAACATCCGTGTGGGAGATTCTTCCCGCGGGTTTAATGGCGTGAGTGGAGAAAATAAACCCTTAATCTCTTGAAACGGCTGGTTGCAAAGGGGCGGCAGCACCATGGAGGGACTCCCCCTCCTCACCTTCACATTCCCAAGAGCCTCCAACCCAGCGCAGGTGCTGGGCAGGATGGAGCTGCACAGCCACGCGTGAATCCAGCCGCTTCTCCCTGCGGCCCGTTTCCTTCAGGAACACGCCAGGAATTTGGCTCGGGCACAGCAGTTGCCTCGTCGCCTCCTTCCCTCAGCTGGGAGCTTCCAGGAGCAAACTGCGGCCCACGAGACAATCGCTCCTCCTCATGGTTTCGGCTCTGTCTGCCATGAGGTCGATGGCAGGTCACCAGCACTGAAACGGGAGAGGCTGTCAGTGCAGACCTGAGAAAACCCATTTTTGCAGTAAATAACAGCACCAAGTCCAGGGTGAGCCACCCCGCAGCCTCCCCCCAGGCAGAGACACACGTAGGAGCTGGTGACAGCCTCCCACCCTGACTGCGAAAAACAGACGCACACGTGGATAATCCCCGGACGACTGGAATTCCCCCTTTCTCCCCAGCTCAGCCATCCGGGCTGGCGAGGAGGGCCGGGATGGACGCTGCTCGGCAAACATGAGCCGGTGCTCCAGGCGTTCTGGATGGAGCGTGGCGACGGGGCAGCATTCCTGTCAACTCAGCCATGAAACGCAATGCTGAGCCGGTGCCAGCTTTATGCTTTTGTGCAAACTGGGGAAATTGGATGGTCTTGCACAAAGCTTGGGCTTCACGTAGGGCTGACTGTGGGATCCAGCCCGAGCCTGATGTTCGGACGTTAATCCACCTATGTTTTCCAGCACGTGGGTCTGGGCACAGCAACCTGATAGCAGCTCAACCTTTTGTCTCTGCTTTTTCTATTCACTGGCAGGTCTAAAGCACGATTTTCTCAGTCTTCACACCACAGCGTAATTCTGGCTGAGTCACTGCCTTCAAATATGGTTTGCCAGCCACATTTTTTTGCATGAGATCTCCTAATCATAAAAAAGGATGTTATACTAATTACACGCTTATCTTGTAGACAGGATATAAAGTTTAATTAGCTATCATTTACTCCATATGCAGAGAGCCCTATAAAAGCACTTGATGTTATTATTTGGATTATGCTGCTTAATTCCACACTGTACAAAGCCACAGGAGCACATATTTTGATTTTATCCTTCTACAAAACCATTGTTCGTATGAAAAGAATGTTCCAGCACTTGCAGCTAATACAGAGGAACCTGTAACTAGATTTATAGGACAGTGCCTTAGAGGATCAGAATATTTGGGGCTGGAAACAATTTGTTCCATCACCTTTCCACAAGCACAGAAAGTAATGCTGTTCAGACTGTCATTTTCTGACGAGGACAGAATCGAGGCATTACCAAGCGCTGTCACACATGAAACGCTGTGCACACTGCAGGCCTGGAACCCAGGCCTCGGGCAGGCAGCGATTAATGCACCAGATCATGGACTTGTCTCCCCTTGTTCCAGGTTACGCAGCACCCATCAGGATACGCTCGTTGTGTCTGAGCTCAGAGTGTGGGAGCAGAGCAGGGCAGCAGGCACTGGGGAGGAACGGCCATGGGCATCTTCCAGTCCAGCTTTGCTGGGATCGTGCATCCAAACAGTAAAATACAACTGGAAGGGAAAATAAGCAAACAGAAACCCCAAACTTCCACATCCTCCTGCCTGTAGCTAGCAACTTTCCTCCCTCTGCATTCCCTGTGTATTTGCCTGCCAGCTTTGTTTTTTTTTTTTTATGCATCTTGGTTGTCTCACCTCCGAGCGAGCTAAGTCAATCGGACACAGTGTAGGGGTCCCGTAATGCTGCCATTTAAACCCACAGAAGCCTCCCCGCTGATCCCCGTGGGTGCAGAGCTCGGCCTGCCAGCCTCCAACCCGCACGCCTCCGTGCCTCCAAGGCTGCGCTCACACATGCTTCCAGTAGATGAAAGCTGCGGCCGCTGCCATCCCACACTCCCACCAGCCAGCTCGTCCTTGACCACACATTAACACGTTCTCCCTTGCTCCGTCACCAGCCCGCATCCCACAGCTAACTTGCACAGGGAGTGGTTTAGCTCACTCTGGGGTCAAATAATCACCAGAGCTGGTGCAGGGGTGGGGGCCACACCAGCCATGGCCAAGCAGAAGGAAGGAGGAGGTTGTAACAGCATCAGCTCAGCGCCCAGCCCCTCCTCGCACCAGCGCTACCTCTGGGTGGGTCACACAATCAGAAGGGATGAGCAAGTTCGGTTGAAAATGAACAATTTAGGGTTTTTTACAGCTGTTTTTTGGCTGGATCAGCTCCCTAATCCGAGCACAGCATCTCCCCACATCCATGTTTCTGCCTCATCCGTGTACTCCCTGCAGTGGTTGCCAGACCCCCATGAAACGGTCATTGCTAACACGGCAGGAACAGGCACTTCTCCTCCGGGAGAGCTTTCCGCCAGTTGAGTGAGACCAGTCAGGTAAAGCAGGAGCTGGAGTGACAGCAGGGACAGGAGCTGGGGAACAGTCTTTATCCCCGCACAGCAGCTCTGAGCCACCGTGTCAACTCGTGTCATCTCACGGCCCCGTCTCTGCAGCCTCGGAGTGACAGACGCCTGCGGGGAGGCGGCGAGGGTGGTGCTGCGGTGTGATGCTGCATCCGTGCAGAGATGCCAGTGCCTGCCAGGGGACATCAAACCCAGTTACCAGCGACTGTCTTGTTTGGGAATTTCGGAGGCTGCCCTCCAACAGCTGACCCCTGCTCCCAGCAGGACTTCCACTGCCCGGGAAAGTAAGAGCCAGAGTTACAGGGCAAGGGAAGGTAAAAACCACCCACTAACCAAGTCTCAAAACACCAGACATTGGGAAACACTAATGCATTTCCCTAAACTCCAGGAGACTCCATAACTGTCAGAAGAGGAGCTACATGAGAGGTTTCTTGGAATTGCCCTCGAGCAACAGTGTTCAAGGTCTATTTATTATGTGACTATATCTCACACTCACATCTTTCTTGCTCAAGGATTTATTTTGAGCTGGGCACAGATGCAGCATTGTATATAGCTAAAAAAAAGAAGCATTCCAGATAATACATTAAACCATCTCAATGAATCTCCGTGAATTCCCTGTTGTAAACCAAAGGGCATGGATTGACCTGTTGTACTGACAATCTTCTGGGAGACCAGATCCTCGTGCTTGGACCTCTTGTTGGTCACGAACACAACTGCAGAGCAGACACCCAGATCGTCACCTTCTCCTGTGCAGCTGTGTCAGCCTGGAAATATGCTCAGGGTTTGCTCTTATTTGACAGACCTTTTTCGATGTGGCTGCAGCAAATATCCTTAGAGACACCATCAGCATGACAGAGTGCTCCCTCCACTGAGCATTCATGAGCTCTGCATATAGCTAACATGATTATATGTTTTGGTGGGGTGGGTTTTTTTGTTTGTTTTTGGGTTTGGGTTTTTTTTTTTTTTTTTTTACAGCAGAACAGTACCTTTCGTTCCAGAGTTGTGCCTCCAGCAATCATATGAATTTCCACCTCCTCAATTCCTCTTCCCTTCTTCAGCTAACTTTTCTCCTTGCAGTCCCTCCTCCTGACCTTCAGGCAGTTTTTCAGGGGTGGCCAAGACAACCCAGAAGACAGGTCTCTGCACTGAACAGTGACATAAATGAGCCCCTGCGTGGGAGTCAGGTATCCCTGAAGAGAAAAGCAAGCAGGACCAGGGTCCCTGCTCCCAGTCTATGAAACCTCTCTGGCTCCCACCTTTTCTTAGCCTCCAACAATTTTTTTGGAACACTCATCGTTAGCCACTCGTGCTACCAACTCTTCCTGGGTTTCACCCACACCACAGTTTTGGTAACTGCTTTTGGAAGCTGGTTTCCTTTTGAGTGGAAATATCCATGCGAGATGCTATTAGTCTGTGGTGCCCTACTCACAACAGGAATGATCTCCACATCCATATCCTTCCAAGTCCTTCTGCTGTTAGTGCCTTGGGCAAGCAGCTCCTCTCCCCCGCAGAGAGCGCATTGCTGTAACTATAGCTGCTGCGAGCCTGGCATCTGTCTTGGGCTAATTGGCTTGTGCTCCGCAGTCACACCCATGCACACGTGCCCGGGATGTGCCAGCTACTTATGGCGTGGTCTTTGCCAAGGCACTCGCCAGGCACGTGCCTCTCGGAGGCATCCCAGAGCAGGAATCGCAGTAACCCCCCCAGGCATCACATCCGAGGGGAACTGTCTCCAGAAGATGACAGCACCGGTTCCTTCCACCATCCTGGCAGGCGTCGGAGCAGACAGACCAAGACCCAACTTCCAAGCAGATCAGCGGCGTGTTTGGAGCAAGCACAGGAACGCTCCTCGGGCTGGAGAATCTTCCGGAGCTTGTGCTTCAGCCAACTTAGGTTTGTTTGCCTTGGCTCCTTCTTAAAAATAAAACACCTTTTCCAGTACTTGTTAACTAAGACTGTTAAGCCATATATAACCTCAAACCTTCACCTGACCCCGCAGCTTTCTAACCAGGCCAGTCCTTCCCCACTGGAAGCAGGGAATGAGGTTTGCTGGGGGAGGTGGCACTTCTCCCAGCTCCGTGGATTTTTGGCGCAGCTCTCCAGAGTGCTGTTTGCCTCCTCCTTCCCCAGTTTCAGCAGCAGCTTAATTTTTGGCGTCTTCATTAAGACTTATACCCTGTTCCGACACCTGCCCTGACTGCTAACGTCCCTGCTCCTTTTCAGATCTGTGACCCCAAACTAGGACCCTCCCCAGAGCACAGGGATACTCACAAATCCCCTCGGCTTTTCCTAGCCCGATATCAGGCTTTGACTTTTGTTTCCAGGACGATGATCCCCATGGTGCTGGAGCCAGGAGACGCGGCTTGTACACTCCATTCTGCTTTGTCTGCCCTCAATTCGGTGGTGGTGGCGGTGATGGCTGACGATCAAAAGCACCACGAGATGCTTACGCTGAAGCACCACGGGTGAGCAGCTCTTAGAATCGTCATGCTTGGGCTGTGGTTACACTGCCCTGCCCAGGAGTTGGACATAAAGTAATGTTTCTGTCTGGTAAGTTATTTTAAATAGTAATGCCTTAATCAGGAGATTGCAGAGGCTCAGCTCCCCGGCAGCACAAATCGCCGTTTCATCCAAGCCACAATGACCCCTTCTCCATCTCATTTTAGAGCACCATTCACACTGTAAATGTTAACAGCACTGTGCATACATGTGGAGACAGAACAAAGCCCTGCATTATTACCCGTGTTCTGTGGCATGATTTGGTCTGTGTTACAGATCATGAAGACACTGACTGCGGGGTCATTACTCCCGGAGACGTGACGATCATTCAAGCACAAAGACGAGGGTAAGAAGTCACTGGGTCAGGGAACCAGGATGTCTGGAGGCATTTAGCACATTCAACATTATGCAGAAAAAGCACACAGGAACTTCACTGCTTACACGTGTGCATTTGTATATGTAATTACCTTCCAGGGCTAATTGCACTGAAGATCATGGAATGGTTTGGGTTGCAGGGACCATAAAGCCCCCTCAGTCCCACCCCCTGCCACAGGCAGGGGGAACCTCCACTAAACCTGCAAGCGTCATCCAGCCTGGCCTTGGACACTTCCAGGGATGGGGCATCCACAGCTTCTCTGGGCAACCTGTGCCAGTGCCTCCCCACCCTCTCCGGGAAGAATTTTTTCCTTATATCTAAAATAGCTATTTCCTTGCTCGCAGTCATAGTTTCCATTGCTTGTGGATGTCACCTACAGCCCACCTGGAGGGAAGGGTGGGCTTCCAGCTTTCACTAAGGCTTTCATCCCTGGTTTTTCACTGTAGTGTCCAAGAGCTTCACCAGCTCCTTTCCCATCCAGACCTCACTTGCACAGGGATCTGAGGTGCAAAGTGGGGTTATTTAGCAAGGTGGGGCAGGGGAAAGGAACATCCTCTTTCTGCAGCTGCAGAGACTTGGCAAAGGAGACATTACTACAGTCCCTGCAGGGAAGTCCATACTGACACGAGAATGGCAAGTGGTACATAAGCAAGGAGAGTTTCAAGGTTGGGATTTCTGGGGTGAACCGCTTAGGAGGGGACAGGGAGCACGTTACAAGGAAAACCCACTGTGAGAGGTAGCACAATTGCCCCAGTCCCCTACTGAGTCCCATGGATCCCCAAATGCTGGGAGCATCCCACGGCTCTCCTACAACTTTCCTTACATCTAAGCACATTCCGGTAACACCTTCTGAGAACAGCAAAGGCTCAGAGCAGCAGGTTTCCTCATGCCCCAGCCCCTCAAAGCAGTTGTTTTGCCGGTGCCTGCAGAAGGTCCTGCTGTGGAGCCAGCAGGGCCCAGCCCGGCCACACACCCCCCAGTCCAGGCCCATCCAGCTGCTGCAGAGCACACAGGATGGTGCTGAGGTATGTGAGGCCCTGGCATGACCGGCCCCGCAGCTAAGGATTAAACTGACATCCACACTGAAATTCCTATGGGACTGCATTGCTGTGATGAAAAGGTTTCTGCAAAAGAAAAAGCTGGTCATAGATGTTCTCTAAATCCCCTGGGAAGCTATTCCTAGAGGAGAATGAGGGCTGACAGGTGCTTTTTGGGCAGGGACAAGGCATCAACCAGTCTGCCCAAGCTACAGCCAAACACACAAAGGCAAAGTCAGAAACAAGTTCTCAATTAAATAGAAAAGTGGAATTAGTCACGCGCCCGGGAATCACTGTAGCACAGGAAGCCGAAATGGAAAAGTAATAAGTGAATCGAGGGCTATGAAATCTTCAAAGATGTGCATGGAAGAAGTATTTAAATAACAGGGTTAATTATAGATATGACAAAGTTTCATTGTCAGGAAAGGCCAAGCAGTCTGCCTATTCTTACTCTCATTTTTTTGGGGAAATATAAAATCTCATTGAAGGCCCAGGCAAGCAGCTGCCACTCATTTCCTCTGCAAACACAAAATATTAGCTTCGATCCACATTCAACATGGGAGCCTTGGTCTCATAATGCTCCGTGGAAAAACACTTCTGCAGGTCCTTACACAGGGGCTTGTGGGGAGAGGGAGCAGCAGGGTCCCGATGAGTTGGGGATGTAGGAGCAGGTCACCCTCTCCCAGATAGCTGTGCATCAGAGAGATGGAATAGCAGCAGTCAGCACCCGGCTGTGTAACCCACCTTTTATACCTTGAACTCTCCCAAGACTGGAAGTCAACAGCTTTCCAACCGCACACATGCCACATACCACTTCGAAAGCCAGCACACAGCTCACACCAAGGAATTCGCACATTCCTTAACAAGCAGCACACTTAGAATCAGACAGGTTAAGGGAGAAAACGTGTCCCACACAGCCCAGGTGTCGGATTCAGCGGGAGCCACAGCCCCGAGGGGCCGGTTGTGCCAAACCGCAGGCTGGGCGAGGACCCAAGCACCGCACGGAACCCAGAAAGCGACCCCCAGCTTCTGCTTTTGTGCAAAGCTTTGACCCCTCCTGGTCTGGGGTGGACCCACTGACCTGCATTCCTTGGCAGCTTTCCTCACAGGAGCCCAGCTCAGCTTCTCAGGGTGGACACAGGAGGGGGCGTTCTGGGGACATCGGGGTGCGGCAGAGCCACAGCCAGCTCACAGGGCACTGGCCATCAAAGCACCTTGCCGGCCATGGGATCCAGAGCTTCAGAAACAGCACATACCCCAGGCTCAGCGAGGCAGGCTGGGAGCTGATAGCTGAGAGGCAGCTCAGAGCCATGATTGGTGAATTTAAGTGATATTTTTAAACCTAAACTTTTAAGATTATGAAGACCTGGCCTCTCAGTTGCAGAGGAGGGCAGGGGAGCAGCCTGGGACAGCAGGGTGTGATTTTCAAAAGCAGACAGTACCCACAGCTCCCTTTTGGGTTGCTAGGGCTCAGCCCCACAAAAGAGCTTTGCTCTGCACCCCACGGCACCACAGAGCCAGCCTCAGAACCTTCCCCTGCAGCAGCAAGCTGCTGCCAGGGCACGTACCAACCACGCTCACCCCCACCAGCCCTGGCAGCGGAACCACGTGCCCAGGGCAGGAAGGCTTTGGCCCCCACCCGCATTAGACACCTCTGTGCCCCGTTCCAGTACACAGCACTGCCTGCCTTCAGCTTCCAGGAGCCCCAGAACGCCAGCACCTACCTCCATACCCAAGCTGGATGCCCAGCACAACCTCTCCAGCCAGGAGCCCTGCAGAGCTCCCAAAAGGCTACAGCCAGCTGCAGCGGCAGTACTTAAACCCTGCTCCACCCCATATCCCATCAGCACTGACACCCTGCAGCTGGTCCCTCTCCCAGCAGCACCCTAGGGAGAGTGAGCCCTTCACCTGGAAGTCCAGAGTCATAGAACCACAGAAGGGACTTTAGAGATAATCCAGTCCCACCCCCTGCCATGGGCAGGGACACTTTCCGCTAGACCCGGAAGCTCCAAGCCTCATCCAGCCTGGCCTTGGACACTTCCAGGAATGGGGCATCCACAGCTTCTCTGGGCAACCTGTGCCAGCATCCCACCACCCACACCGTAAAAGATCTCTTCCTTACATCCCATCTCAACCGAGCCCTTCCAAGGCCAGCCCAAGGTGCAGAACCTTCACCTGACCTGCGGCTCAGTGTTCTCCCAGTCTGGCATTCAAGTCAGCCTGCTGCTGCCTGCCCCGCGCCGCTCCCAGCTTTGCACGGAGCAGGGAGGGGATGCAGCCGTGAGAGAGCCCACCACTGCTAGCTCCATCGCTTTCTTCCTGTGTCAAAGTACGGTGGCAGGCTGCAATAAAACTGCAGACACGCAGTGGATAAACAGTCCCTGACGATCCCTCTGCCTGACTGGGAGCTGCCGGGGCGTGAGGCAGATGGGAGCTTCTCTCAGGCTCCTCCCGGGGTGGTTTGAAGCCATACAAAACCTCTGACCACTTAAATGGGGTTATATTATCATAAGACAATTCCAAGGAGAGGAATGTTTTCCCAAAATTTGTATAACCACTGGAAAAACGTCACAAACCACTGTGAAATTGAGCTGAGGCTGTGTTTCCAGGAATTAGAACCAGAAGTTCCCAAACCAAACTCCAGTTTCCTTTTTGGAGGGTTTCCAGAGATGTCTGCTCTGCATTAGCCTTGGTGCGACCCGTACGGTGGATCTAAGTGCTGCCTCTCCCTGTGTAAATACTAATTTCCTCCTGGTTCTGCTCAGTGGTCCCAGCCCTCGGTGTTCCCTCTTTTTCTGTCTCTGCTCCTGGAAACTGGATGGAGATTTTCCTCTCGGTGACCATCCCTCGCACACGCTCCTTTAGCTCCCGTGCCAGCTCTACATCAACTCCCTGCTGTTGGCTTCAGTGGAAATCGTTTTAATTTTCATGATTACAGCACGGCCACTGCCCTTCCTGGATAAGAATATCTTCACAAGTAGCTAACAGTACCCCAGAAATCCCATGGAAATCCCCACTAACTAGCCCAACTTTGCCCGGAAACCCAGAAAGGGGGGTTGCTCTTGGGGCTGGGATTCGGAGGCAGGAGCCAGCGGTTGCGGCTCCTCCTGCCCCCCTCTGCCAAAGGCTGCGGGACCCCCACATCACTGTGCCATGTGCCCCCGTGTCGCTGTGCCCCGTGCCCACGCCACCTTTGCCTCGCGGCAGCTCCACACTTCAGCCGGACCCTTCTCTGCAGCTTCAGGGTTGGCATTTCCATCTCCCGGCAGCAGACGGGGAAGGGCAGCGGAGCGGGAAGGTGCCTCTTCTCCTGCTTGGCCACGGGGGTGGCCAAGGGGGGACCTCGGGGTCTCCAGGGAGCCAGAGCCAGCCGGCCGAGGGGAACTGGGAGAGGAACAGAGATGCTGCAGCCGGGCTGGCTTACGAGAAAAGAGAAGAGCCAGGAAGCAGATCTGCATTTTGTTATCAAACATAGAAGGGAGATGAGGAGCTGTCCTGCTGGGAGGTGTGCCCACCCCTGGCCCCCCAGCTGGCAGCCCACCCTGCAGCCAGAGAAGGACCACAGCTTTGAATTCAAGGATATTTTGTCCTACTTCTTCCAAGCCGAGAGGATCAGAGGCCAAAGCTCAGCTTTCCCTCGCAGTGTCACACAGAGGCTGCCCAGGGCCAGGGGCTCGGGGGGGGAGGTGGGCAGCAGGGACCGTTCCATGGCACTGGGAGCGAGCTGGGGGGATGCAGAACACCTCCCGGTCAATGTGCCTGGCTGGCAAACCAAGAGGGCCGTGTGGGAGAGCAGCCCCTGCGAGGGTGGGACAGAGCCACGGCAAATACTTAGGGGAATTAAACGTTTTGCAGGGAAGCATGAAGATGAGTAAAGCATGGACGCCTACGGCTCTGTGGGGGGAGGGTTCTCTGTACCCCAGAGCTCTCCGAGGGGACAGGTAAGGAGTGACAGTGCCAATTCAGCGATGCCTGCAGCAGCAGCACAGCCAGGTCCTGGCATCTCGTATAACCCACTTTTACCACATCAGCACGTAAACATATCCCCCAGCCCAAAACCTGCCTGTCCCCCCTGACCCACACAGCGCCTTCGCTGCACTTCTTGGGGACACAGGGACTGAAGGCGCGCCGGAGGTGTGCAGCTGCGGGAGCAGAACACCATCATCCTCATCGTCCCAATTATTTTTCCGGGCATATATTTAATCCGTTCAAGGTTATGGTGTGGAGTGTCTCAGCAAACGCAGCTGTCGGAGCGGCAAGCAGATCCGCCTCCTCATGCTCACCTTGCTGCAGAGAGCCCCGTGTTTGCTTTCACAGTGGTGTTTGCAGAGGACGTGCCCTTGAAGCACGCAGATAAGATATTGGTGATTGGGAGCAATTCCGTTTGCTATTAAAAACATTAAGTGACTGGAGAGTTCCTCATGTTACCTGCTGCAAGGGCACGGCAGCAGCCCCAGGAGGTCCCACGGGCATCGCTGCCTGCACCGGGCATGGTGGCAGCCCCAGGAGGTCCCATGGGCATCGCTGCCCGCACCGGGCATGG
>NW_010272226.1:11178-14993 GCF_000690775.1 Eurypyga helias
CGTGCCCAGCAGACTCCCACCCCAGCCAAGGGTCGGCATCCCAGGGTCAGCACTGAAATGCCCATCCCTCCACAGCACACGCCTTTCCCTTCCTGCTTCTCCACAGCTCCTCACTCGGGTTCCCAGGAGAGCAGTGGTCCCTTTCCCTAGGAAGGTGTCCCTCTGACACCAGTAACAATTCCCAAGGGGTCTGGCCCTGTTCGTTCCTCTCCTGTCTGGGTTTCTTTGCTTTCCCGTTCCCGTGGCAGGACACAGGAGGGCGTGGGGTGTGTGCGAGTGCAGTTGCACGCCTGTTTACGTTCACTTGGCTTCTAACATATGGCATGAAATGGGCCTCTCTTAAAACGAAAATATGTTATTTACTGTACAATTAAATATTTGTTTCCCAGTGGGCGGGACTTGAGTGAACTGTATTTTCTACAATACCATTTAACTGTGACTTGGGTTCTTTCCCACTGCCTTTGTTTTTGTATAATTAATTTTCTTGCTTGTTATGCCGTTATTAGCTGCAGGGAGGTTTTCCTGTGACTTTCCAGAGTAAAAAATGAAACAACAACCAAAAAAAAAAAAAAAAAACCCGAAGAACAAACCCAAATAGTTTAAAAAATTACATTATAATTGAATTCATCTTTCACTAATTTGATCTGTAGGAAGTGGCAAATCGAATACAGGATCTTTCCTAACTACTCCAGAGTACTTTCCTGTGCAAGTGCATCAGCCCAGGCTGTGCACGCAGTTATTCTGTTTTGTCATAATGGTACCACGTTACACTCAGGCAGTCTGTCACAGCCTTCCCTGGAGATTATCTGGCTCGCCAAACGCTTCCCATGGCGGCGGCGCTCAGCTCCGGCGGGGCTGTTATTTACAGCAGGAGCCTGGCAGGGCAGGGTTGGGCTTCTGTCGGCCGAGCTCGGGCTCCCCGCATCCCTGCGGCATCTGAGATGCTGCTTGGGGGGACAGGAACAGCTCCCCGGCTGAGCCGGTGTCTCCTCTGGCTTAGCACCTCGGGCTGGAGTGTGCTGGCAACAGCAGAGCATGATTAGACCCCATGGAAGGAGGGTTTGGTGCTGTTTGGGGCAGTTTAAGTCAAGCGTGGTGCCCGAGCCAGGCGGATTCTGGAGCGAGCCCTGCCCGGGGGACCCTGCAAGTGTCTCTGCCTGGCCCTGGGACCTGTCTCTGCCAGATGTTAGGTCATCACACTGAAACCTTTTAGGAGAAAAAAATCAAATACACCAAAAAGTATTATCAGTGTAAACCTCACATTGGCTTGCTCACATCAGAGCCAAGGCAACCCCTACTCCTGCTGTTTTCTGGACATGCATTTCTTAAAAATAATTCTGTAAAAACCCAAATGACTTTCCCCAGTTCTCCCAGAAGTGGGCAAGTTCCTCATTCATTTTGTACTTCCCAGTCGGACACTGGCTGCAGCCAGGCCCCCGGTCTGGGAGAGCTGCCCCTGTGCACTGCACAGCCCCTCGCCCAGGCAGGGGCACTCGGTGCCCGAGTCGAGGGCAAGCTGCGATGTTCTGGGTTAATTGCCGGGATGCCAGTGAAGGGGAGAGACAGAGATTCCTTTGTGCCGGCTCCAAGTGCCTCTGTTCCAGGAGAACGGCTTATAACCGACCTTGCTTTGTGTGCCCAGCCCAGGCTGACACTATTTGCACAAGTAGCTGAGCTGACAAAGACAAAATCGGGAATTCTTGGAGATTTTGCACAGTGAGGTATCTCCTGGAGCAGACACTGAAGCCTCGGTTTTGTTTTCCTTCTGGGGCTCAGATCAGAAAATCCAATTCCACAAGGAGAGGAGCCGATGTCCCTGAATGAGCCACCACAACAGGGCCCCAGAGCTGCCCTCCCTCCCCTCCCACACACCCAGCAAGGAGGGAAAAATTTTGGGCAGCAAAGCAAAAGATCAACCTGTGACACACATACTGAGAGTGGGGGTCATCCAAGTCCATACATCCATGTGATCTCCCGGGGTCCAGTGTGGTCCTGTGCCCCCCAGAGCCAGCAGCCAGCACCCTCAGCCTCGCCGACACTGCAGGATGGCAGACCACAGCCTGCTCACATCAAAAAGAGGAAATACAATCTGTTTGCATTGTCAAATATGTGGGAAATAAGATTAAAACCAGGTGGAGCTGGTGGTCACTCACTTGCCAGGCGCAGCAAATGTGTTTCACGGCGCGTGCTGCCCGGTCCTTCCATGCACTGGACTGACGCCTGGTGCAGCTTGCAGGGCTGGGCTGGGTGCCGTGGGTGCTCCAGGGAGAAGCCGGGGAGCACAGCCCCATGGTGCTCCCCTGGGAAGGTCCTCATGCAGCTCTGGAAGCAGCTGCCATGCGTTGAGCCCTTCCCAAAGCAGGATGGGTTCAGCTGGGAGATGCTGGCAGGCGGTGGGAAGATGCATGGGATGTGTCCAGAGAAGGTAGCTTTTCCCTCCAGCCCCGGAGCTGCGGCACTGGCACGGTGACCCCCCGGCATGCCCAGCAGCGGCATGGCGTGGGGAGCAGCTGGAACAGCTCTAGCAATACACATTTTGAAGTGGCCATACGTAGACGGGACTTTTCCACCTTCCTTTCAGAGCTGCTGCTGCCGGTGACAGACACCGCTTGGTATAACAAAGCCGTTTCCCAGTGGGAAGAAAGATTTGGCTTGGCTTTCTGGGAAGTGCGGCCAGCCATAAAAGCTCTGGAAAGCACGTAACAATCAGAGGAAAGAGGAAAGTGATGATAATGAGTAGATACCAGCTCTGGGCCTTACCTGGAGGGGGGTTGGAAACACAAGCAGCTATGGCAAAGTGCAGTGTCAGAAGCAGCGGGCGATGCACTGCTTCCCTGCCCGTAGGAATTACCCAGCTGTCAGCAGTTCCCAAACTCAGAAAAGGGAAAAGCAGCCAGAGCTGGGTACCCTGGGCCCCCAGAACCTCCTGGGCTCCTTGTGTTCACATTTGGTAAGTTTGGGAAGCCTGGGATGAGTGAACGCGAGTGTGCTGGTGGGCTCTGGGCAGTCACGGCCTGCCAGCCCCGTGCTGCTCTCGGGAAAAGGCTCTGGCACGGATTGATGCTGGGCTTGATGGAGCAGGGACTGAAGGCAGGAAACAACGCCAGGCAGCGAGGGAGTAGGAAAAATGGATTCTGTCAAGCTAACTTGATCTATTTTTAGATAAAACGGTAATTAAGGCAGTACTTGATAACAGCAGTACTTTTAAGGTTATAGGGCTTCTGTTACGGATCTGGTTTGTACCAAATGCAACGTGGCACATATTATACTAATCGGAAAATGTTTGCTGTCCCAGAAATGTAATTACAGGAGAAGATGCCTCATTTGCTTAGCATATCCAGGAGACTCTTTTGGGAACCAGCTCTTGACTCTAAACTAGCACCAAGCGCCAGCAAACAGCTTTCGTTTCAATATATAAGGTCATCCGTTAAGGAACAAAGGCTGGGAGTCATTCTTCAGGAAGGGGTGCTCCCTCCTGGGAAACGGCGGCTGGAAAAGACCAAAGGGATCCTGGCGAAGGAGCTGGGACCAAGAGCAACAAGAGAGACTGCAGAAAGGACAAACAAAATTACTCCCGTGAGTGTCTGGTTGGGAGAGTGATGGGGTCTGGCTGAAATCGGGGTGAAGGGAGGGTCTCAACGAAAAACAGGTGTCCAGACCCTCATGGGTTCCATCCTCGTCACCCCAGCTCTGACCCGAAAGCGCAGGGGCCGACACCACCCGTGGCTCACAGAGGAAGGGAACCCAAGCCTGGAGCCACCACGGCAGCTTCCAGGAGCCAGCGGAGGAAATCCGGGCCCCCGGGGGTGGATGTG
>NW_010272227.1:0-576 GCF_000690775.1 Eurypyga helias
CTGTGCTGAGCGTGGAACTCGCCCCAGGTGCCCCGGTGACTGCCCCGTCCCTCAGCCAGGGACCCCTCCCTCTGCCCAGGGAGGACGCAGGGGCACCAAACGAGCCTCACCCCCCGAGATGTGCCAGGCACGGCCGGGGAGGGAGAACCAGCCCTGGGAACCAGGAGGGCTGGCCCATCCCACCCACTGAGGGGCATGCCGTGCCAGGCCACCCACCCAGTCTTGTGGGCCAGGGGCATGCTGCTGCCAGCTCCCCTGGGAACAGCCACAGAAACCGGCCAGCCCCCCTGGGAACAGCCACAGGCCTAAAGCAGATGCGGGGGACAAACCCATCCCAGGACCACGCAGAGACACCTGGGGATGTCCCAGCATCGGGCCCGAAGAAGCAGCTGTGCCCTGGCCCGAGCACGGGAGCCCGCCGTTACTGGGGGCCACCTCTCTCCTCCGAGGGGCAAATTGGGCCCCGGGATAAGCGGGAGGGAGGACGGGCACGTACCTGGCTCAGGAGAAGCCCATCTCTGCCCCGGCTATGCTTTGCTGCCGTGCTGGGGCTGGGCCGGAGGCCTCGGCTCACAG
>NW_010272227.1:704-1728 GCF_000690775.1 Eurypyga helias
GCAGGCACGGAGCAGCCCCAGCACTCCAGGCTTGGCTCCTTGAGAGGCAGGGAGATGAAGGATGGGGTCAGCAAGCACAAAAGTGCTCACCACCTTGACGGTGAGCAAGGGGGAGCAGGGGATAAAGTCTGCCCCAGCCCTCCGCCAGCAGAGTTAAACATTAAACCACCCCGATTTGGAAAAGGGCTGGGGGTGGACGGACCGGTGAGACACGATGTGCAGCCCTCAGTGCTGCTAGGAGATGGGCAGCACCCCTTACCCCCCAAAACAGCCTGTAATACAGTCACAAAGACAGCCCCAGCGAGCTGGTAAAGGCAGAGGGGTCCATGCTCAGGTCCTGAGCGCACAGGGGTGAGCGCACAGGGGTGCGGGGAGGCCAGAGGTAGGGGAGCAAAACCAAAAAGGGGGAACGCTGGGGCTGGAAGAGCAACCAGGAAGCAGAGCAACTCCCCTGTCTGTACCGTAAGTCCCGAACTCTGTGGGGCTGGCTCCAGGGTAAAAACTAGGGGCGCCGGGCTGGACCGGGTACTGTTGGGTCGGGACAACGTACGTGGAGCGGCCCTGCAACGGGGGAAAAGAAAAAAGGTCAGTTACCTTCCCTGCGGCGCACGGGTGTACCCCAAAACCACTGACCTATCCCCCAACCTGTCTGCGAACCAGCCAGGCACCAGGGCAGGGAGCACACAAAGTGAGTACCAGGTGCTGGGGAGCGGGACCAGCACTGCCTCCCTACGGAGCCGGGCAACACCCCGCTCAAATCCACAGGTGCTCGCAGAGCCTTGGGGACCCGTTCCTGCCCTCCCAAAACAGACCTGGGTTCCAATTTCGGGCAACACATCCCACCAGTGCCCACCCCAACCCCCTCTCGCAGAGCCTGGGGTACAGCCCTCACCTGTCCGGGAATGTAATAGGCTCCTTGGGAAGGTGTGTAGGATATCTGGGAGGGTATCATCATCACCTGGGAAGCGGCCGGATACACATGGGCGGGGGGGCCGGGCCGTGCCGTCGTGTTACTCTGGACACG
>NW_010272228.1:0-234 GCF_000690775.1 Eurypyga helias
AGGGACCGGCCGAGGGCAACTGGGCTGCCAGGCCCGGCACGCACCAATGCTGTCTCCCAGGAAAGCAGAGGGATGGGGTGATCTCCAAGGCAGGCAGGAGCAGGGATGCGGAGTGCAGATAGGCAGCGTGAAGCTGCCAGGTCTGAGCATCCTTCCCAGCCAGTCTGGGTGATGGGGTCTCCCCAGGACACTGACGCCCTGTCCCCTGTCTCCCCAGCGTGGAGCCTGGGGCTG
>NW_010272228.1:512-830 GCF_000690775.1 Eurypyga helias
CATTTGTATTCAGGCTGAGCTAGGCTTCACCTCCCCTCCTCGGCTGACTGTGCTGGCTCTGGCTGGCAGCCCGTCTTCCAGGCCAGGGAAAGATAGATGAGTGATTAACTGCACCATCGGCGGATAATTCCCCCATTAAAAAATGAAAATGCAATTGAGTGCCATTATCGGGTGCTCTCGTGGTTTCCCCAGGGACTGGCGCCATCAGCTCCCCAGCAAATATGGTGCCTGCACCCAGTGGGGCTGGGCTGCCTCCCCCAGAGCTATGGGGTGGCTGAGCCCACCCCCCTCTGCCCCACAGCAGGTCCCTGTGGGATT
>NW_010272229.1:0-3994 GCF_000690775.1 Eurypyga helias
GAGGAAGGGCAGCGGCGGGGGATCAGCCCCCTCCACCGGCACCAGCTTCCACGCTGCCCCGCAAAGCCCTTCCCCGGGCCAAGCTGGCCCCGGGAGCAGTTCCCTCCCGGTTTCAGCAATTTCTCCTCCTCCCCGAGAGCCACCTCCGGCCCAGCAGCGCTGGTTCCTCACCAGAAAACCCAGAGACGTTAGGGATGCGCTTGGCAGGAGCGGGAGGGCAGGCTCACCGCAGGCCGACACTCCAAGAAAGGCTCAGCTGTGCCACCACCAAGTGACCAAGCGCTTAGAAACCAGCCAGCCTGGACCCCGGGAGCCCCCAGCCAAGGCCCAACCGCACTCATCGCAGCTGGAGGAGCCTCCGAAGGGCAGTTCTGCAGCAGCCAGCCACAGCCTCGCGCCCCGGCTCAAGCTCTGAACGCTTCCCTGCCCAGTCTCGCGTCCTTGCATCCGCACAGGTGACCGCCTAGCTCACCGCAGAACAGGGGGAACGCGCAAAGAGCCATTCTTACTTCTGCTTTGTAAGCAAACGTCTAACCCAGGACTCACTGACCATTTCCCGATGTCTCTTTCTGGAGAGGTGGCCTCACCCAGGCCACGCTGCTGGCTGCACCCCCCAGCACCCCCCTCCTGCTCCTCCTCCGCCAGACCTGCCTCCTCCCCTCTGCAGCTGGAGTGCGGGATAAGGTCACCATGGCTCAGCCGAGCAGGGTGCTGCTGGAACACCGCCACACCAGCCTGCGGCAGAGCAAGCCGTGGCGTTTTTAAACCCCGGGCCAAGGCAAGAGCACACGCGGCTACAGCCCGGGCTGTCCCAGCTTCCACACACCAAACTGCCCGCGCAGAGCGTCATGAGAGCACACACCATGGAAACCCCTCGAGCTGCCAGCAGCACATGAGAAAGGAGGGGGATTAACACGAATACACCAAACGGGTCTAATGCAGGAGGCTGAGAGCAGGGTTAGAGTAGGTCTTGGGTCTCATCACTTCCAGACAGTGAAGAATGGGGATTTCATGCAGGGTGAATGGGGTGGACGAGAGACCAACACACCCAGACACCTACTCACTGTTTTGGATAAGCCTTACTAAAACTCTAATACCCAACGCGATCACTGACCAACATGACAACTGCTATTCTTCAGAGTCTCCTGCAGAGATGCTTGGGGCTGCATGGACAGGGGAGTGAAGGTCATCTCATACCTTCCTATACAGGGAGAGAGGCAGCTCCTACACCGTAACGCCATAAGCAAGTTCCTGCTCCACATCTATCTGCCCCGAGGTGCGGGACAACACGCTCACTTGCATAAATCTTCATACCTTTAGGCCAAAGACCACAGCCCAGTAGAACAAGCTGCTGCCAGTTACAAAAGAGGAAAATACTGAACAAACTGGGAGGTTCAAGAGAGGAAAAGCTGGTTCAGAGAAGACAGATTTAGTGTAAAAATAAATGTCATTTTTGCAGGAGGGAGGGTGGAATGGAGGAAGACAGTGCCAGGTGTTCCTACTGGCGCACTTTCCCTGGGACGTAATTCCTGTCAATAGTCTCCTCTTGCAGGAACATATGTAAGCAGCGCTCATTCTGTGCCAGTGGGTGTCCAGCAATTCTGGAAGAAAATCAGATGTGGAGGTTAGCACAGCCGCCCCCGAGACCCCCAGACCCCCGCTCTCTGCGGGGAGGGAGGAAGGCAGACCTCCTCGCTAACAGGCAGCCAGCTCCAAGCACACCACGCCGGGCTCAGGCCAAGGTCACCAGGTCAGTGTGCAACAGGGCCAGCAAGAGGTGCTTGGGCGCAGGGTGTTCCTTCCCTCTGCAGCAGCCAGAGCATCCTGAACTACCGCTCCCTGTCATACGGCTATTCTGCTGAGATTTGCTTCGCTCTCAGAGCGCTGAGCACAACCCACACCCAAGGCAGGACTTGCTGCAGAACCGTAGTTTCGCTACCTGGCTGCAGGTACCATCCTTTAGGATGGCACCTGCGTGATCAGGACTCCTTCCCGGCCAACCCACAGCCCTCTTCTACTGGCAGTAGCCGGAAAGAGCACGCTACAAATCCAGGACATCAAGCTTACTTGTTAATAAACTGTTCTAGTCCCTGTCTCCGCTCCTCAATGAAGGACTCCTCAAAGATGCCTTCGTCTCCTCGGAAAGGAAGCTGTCGTTTCAAAGCTTTTCCAGGCAGCGGTGGCACTACAATCTGAAAGCACAGAATCGCCCTGTCAGCAGAACAGCCACCTGCGAGCGGATATCCTTTGCTATTTGATGCTCATCTCCAGCCCCATTACGTGCCAACAGCTGCCCACCACCACAGCTGGGCAGCCCAAGAGTACGCTACAACCGTGCCTGTATGTCCTACTTTCAGAAAGAAGCTGGTCTGAGTCAGGCCTCACCTTACTGTCTCGTTCCAGCTCGTTCTTCAGCCATTCAAAGTCACTGTATCGTCTCCTCACACACGACTCCTTCAATTTGAAGATTGGGAGGTTTGTCTGTAACAAAAAGGAGTTAATTTGCAGGTTGCTTTGGAAGCCAGATAGTATTTCCATACGTAACTGAAACCTGAAGCTGCGTACAGAAAGCCAGGCCCCCTGCGGAGGAGGCATCACGAGAACACCCAGCTTCTTTTTCAGGACAGAGCACAAGCGCCAAAGCCCTTCAGAATCAAGCAAGCACTTGCCAGGTTACTCGGAGCCAGCCATTCCCTCCCTCTCCAGTGACTATTTCAGGAACACACCCCCTCCCAGGGGCACACGCTGGAACCAGGGCTCCAATACAGAGCAGGCTGATGGTCTCCAGGAAAGCTACACAGCTGCCTGCAGAGCAAAGGAACCTCCGACCCCACACTGGCGTTTCCATGGAAGAACTAAGGGTGGAAATCTTGTCCCAGCAACTGTTCAAGGCCAGACCTCGTGCCACAATCTTCTCTCAGAACAGATCGCCTACCCTAACAGGTAAGCAGTTTTTTTCACATCTGGCTTGTGCCACTGAAGCAACATGCAGCAATTCCCCACCCTTTTGCCCCACCACCGGAGTCTAAAGACTGACAGGTACAGTAACTTCACCTTTACCCTACGAACACAGCCTGAAACACTCAAGGAAGTGAGGCAGTGAAACCTTCTGACAAGCAGCATCCACAAAAACACAGCTATTGCTGCAACATATTTAGCTACATTCTCACAAGGTCTGCAAAATCAAGCCAGCTGCTTTCAAAGCATGTCCACAAGATCTAGTTTCAGTGGGACTAAAGGGTTTTCGTTACACCTGCCAGGCACCCTTACGCACACTGATGGAAACCAAGTGTCAGAACAGAAAACAGCAAACATCCAATTCTTCCAGAAGGCAGCAAAGACTCAGCAGTTAAATCACACTATAAACAGAAGTCAGCACCAGCACCATAACATATGCTAAAGGTAGCTTGTTTCATAGAATCACAGAATGGCTTGGGTTGGAAGGGACCTCCCTTTTGATCTTCAGGGGAAGATCAATTTTACCTCTTTCAGCTACCAGATGCAGAGAAGGTCGAGTTTGGTTTCCTTAAGGCCCAGTAAAGAGAACCTTGCAAGTGCTCAGCCTTCTATGCATCCTCCTGGATCATAGACTCTTCATAAAGCAATCAAGCTGACTCAGGAGTAGCTAGACTGCGCTGTGATGGGGTCCCAAGACACTGCTAGCTAGCCTTCCACCCCTGCTTGAGATAACCAGCCGCACACAGTCAGGCCCAGCTCAGCAACCACCCAACGGTGCCCAAGCGCCAGGCTTAGGGCTCCAGAGGGAGGACAGAGGCAGAAGCCTCCTGAAGCAGCACTCTCCCTGTCCTTGTGCACACCAGCCCACGCTGGATGCCGATGGACCCCGGCAAACCCACCAGCTCCGAGCGCTCTGACCTTGAGCCCTGGCCCACCGGAGAGCTGCAGGCAAGCTGCCAGCCCAGCAGTGCCCGGCTCGCAGGGCCGGAGCTCACCTCCTCAGCCCCCCGCAGACAAACACAGCGCCTGCCTGCCC
>NW_010272230.1:0-17621 GCF_000690775.1 Eurypyga helias
CCGGGGTCCGTGCAGGGCACCCCCAGGGCCAACTTGTCCGTGACTTGCACTGCCCGCTCTGGGGCAGGGGGACCTGCTTTTCCGTTCTCTTTCAGCGGGGAGGCGAGCCCCCTGCGCCCGAACTCCGCCGAGCTGCCTGTTATTACCTTGTGCCGAGGCTGGGGGAGAGGAACTGTGTTCGCGTGCGTTTGGGCATCTTGCTTTGATAGCGGCTTCTTGGATTGTTGCATGAAAGAATTTACAGCCTGGCAAACGCCAGTGAATCTGGGAAGAGTCCTCGGAATCTTTTTTGGCTTGCATCTGGCTGGTCTCAATGCCTGGGAAGTACTCTTAAAAATACTTGCCCCGTGTGCTCTTGTCCCTCCCACCTTAATTGTTCGGGGAGATAGATGCTCTTTTCCAAGGCTAAGCAGCAGGCAAACAGTTGATCCAAACCCAGATCCTGACTTTGAAAACATGGAAGGGAATGGTGTCACACGGGACTATTGAAACCAAGTGTTCAGGTTCGTGACCCGTTGTGTGCTGAAGGGTGAATGTGCTTACTCAGAGCCACATCTGTCGTGTACCGTTTCCTTACTGTACCACTTCGCTGTCACCATTGTCTGCTTTGATGAACCAGCCCAGCTGCCCGTGGACACATGGGCGCAGTGTCTGGAAATCTCCCTAGAATTTGTTCTAGCTGTGCGTTCCCGTGGGTTTTAAAACAGTGCGTTTGCAGAAGCCTCACACCTAACCCCCCAAGGATTGAACTTTCCTGTTTAAGTTGTATTTTGAGTTCTGATTGATTGGTGCTTGTTGGTTGTCAGATGCGTCAGTCCCCAAAGTAACTTTGTGCCTTTTCCAAAGAAAGTAATTTGGCTGAAGGAGTAATTTGTTCTCTTCACAAGTATATAGGGTGCTGTAACGCATGCAGTCATCTTGATGACAAAGGTGTTGGTTGGGATGACGGGGAGCCTGGCATCTTAGGCGATGACGGCGTTCTGAAGAAGGTGCTTGCTAAGAAAGTAATACCCCCGACGTGCAGCTCTGAGATGAAAAAAAGAGTAGAAGTTGCTTCTCCCAGTGCCTGTCACCTGGATATTGCAGAGCTAGAGTTATTTTGCAGCCACACCTCCTTTTCTCTTTTTTGCTTGTTTGTGTCCCTTTCATAAGGCAGCAAGGAAACAGACTAGAGGAGTCTAAGCGAAGGTTTTGCCAGTAGGTATCCAAAACCTTCTCAAATAAATGACTGTGCAAGAAAGGAAGTGTCATCCAGTTACAGAATAAAAATGCCTGTTGAAAAATAGTTGTAAATATTTATCCTGTAAATTCTGAGTGTAATGCCAGCAGTGGGGAATAACTGACAAGAAAAAGAGAGTTGTTGGGATCCCTTTCAGTTATATACCTGTTATTCATGGTTGTTACAGTGTAGCTAGGAACATAGAAGGATGTAGTGAAGTTGGTGGGAATTTTGCCACCGACCTGAGAAGAGCCAGAACTGAACCCGCAGACTGTGTAGTGTAAGGTTAAACTGAAAACCTGTGATACAGCTATGCAATGATGGCAAAGGTTTATAGTACTGCAGTATGCTGCTGTGATTAAAATCTTATCAAAGTAGCTCTACCATAAACTAGTTAATTTAGGGAGATATTTTATGGTTTGGTTCCAGTTTAGCCTAACAGAAAGGTGTGGTGTGCTTCAGTCTGTCAGAGTTGCTTCTTATAAATGCTTTGTGAAGTATCATGGAATAGTTCTCATTTAAGTAATTACTGTAACAACATGGAACACTAAATTACACCACAGCATGTATAGTTTGCATCCCAGTTAATTTTCAGCTGTGCTTTAAGGATACTAATCACTCACTCTGCGGTACTTTGCTTGTAAAGTGCACAGGATTTATTTACCAGGTCATTTATCATCTGTTAATAGCTCCAAATGTAAGGTAAAACCAAAATTAGACCTAATTTGTATGTCCCTAATGCTGGTTGTGTACTACAGGGGATTTTTTTGGGGAGAAAAAGTAGTATAGTATTACTTAAACATGCATCCTAAATTTTCAAAGTTATAGAAACACTGTTTTCCAAGAATGGACTCTTAAGTAAAACTTTGGCTTTTGTAGACAGTATTGACTGCCTTATGCAGGAATGGAATATTTACTTAAAATATTCAAGCTAAAGCATTAGAGAGGTTATAAGTAACATGCACCTAGAAGCAATATTGCAGTATGCGAGCTGTCAGCAATTTTTAACTGGCAAACTGACTTAGAGATTTGACTCATACATACATGTTTGCAATTATCAAAGTGAAGTGAGAACTATTCACATGAGAACTGGTAGGTATTGAAAGTGTGAAATACCTTCAGTTCTGGGAAGTAGTGCTGTTCTTTCCTATTCTCTTTTTGCTGCAAAACCATTTCAATGGGCCACTGGCCTGTGTTGGTAAGAAGTGGTATGTTCTGACTGACACCAGCTGAAGACCAAGGACTCTATTTCTGTGTAAGTTTGGATGAAGATACGTTTATTTGGGCATCACTTGAACGTGTAAACTGGCTGGGTGTATACTGAGTTGTGAACACCTGAGCAAACCTGCCATTTAACCAAGTCAAGGTACAACTGTTTGCCATTTTTGACATTCTTCTCACCCTTTATATGACTAATTATAGAGACTTTCCTATACTTTCCAAATATTTTAAAACACAAATATGAAATTTTCCCTATGATCTTATGTGCAGAAGTTCTTGTTTTACATTTTTTGTAGTTTCATACCATGTAAAGCAATGTAAAGTAGGACTAGCATTTCCACCCACTGTGGTCTAGACAGTAAACGAAGTCTTTGTCAAGATTCCAGCAAAAAGTTAAGATCCTGTTAAGATGATTAATATTAACAGTCTTGTAAAAAGCCTGTTTTTAAATGATTTAATGTTTGGTTAGCATTGGCACCTTACCTGTAAAATCTCTCAAGAGCCTGAAAACTTAGAGGGATGGCTACAGCCACAATTCTATTACAGATACTCTCTAAGCACAAGATATTAAGGAATAGCGTAATAGAAAACACAGTGTAAATCAAATAGTATTTTACTGTACTACTTAAGAAAAACATTGAAATACTTGTATGAAAAAATCTCCTCCCTTGAGGAGTAGATATGGAAAGTTTTTGACTAGAAGTTGTTAAACAGAAAGATGGTTTAAGTTACTTGACGGCACAAAAAATAACTTCTGGAGAAAAAGCAGTATTTTATAGTCCTTTTTAAAGCCATGTGGAAGTTCCGTAGTGAACTGTAGTGTAGTGTAGTTCTGTAGTTCTTCATCCTTAGTATTAAAACAATTACCAAGGCAGACAGCATAAGCAACTAGTTCTGGATGTACACATAGGAGTGCGTGTGTACACATGTGATATTTTAGACAGCAAATGATAATTTCTCAAGTTATCTGAATTTTTTTTTTAAACCGCTCAAAAAATGTGCCAAATTTAGATTGGCGAGTGGAAGTCCACTGTGCTTCAGCCAGCACAATGAAATCAGTTGGAATCATGCCAATATGTTGGATCATGCCCAAGTAGGCTGGATAAATAAATGTGAGCTGCTGCAACACACACCAGTTCTTCACTTGGACCCACTGACTCATTTTTGTCTTCACCTCTCTAGTGATGTCACAGAACAGGACAAAACCCCTTGTCTCCATATCCATTTGGTGTTTATTCCTTCTGACAGTAATGTAGAGGTTGTAGTGCAGTAAGAATGGACGTCAGCAGGTTATCTATCCGGAGAAGTGGGCTCCTCTAACAGTGTTGAACTGATGGAAGAATGGGCTGGAAGAACAGGAAAAAAAGCTACAAACCTGTTCATTGTTTTCCTCTTGTATAAGCTTAGATGTAGGCACGTATGCTAATGACTTCTGGCCTAATTCTACAGTTGATAGTAGGGAAATGAAGTTGTGCTTGAGCTTTCCAGTTTCAGATGTTCTCATCTTCACAGATTTCTTCTTGAAATATTCAGGAGTGTGCTCCAGTATTTTCTGTTGGCTTGTTCCTTTTTTCCTTCTCTGTCTCCTGGGAAATAATGTTCTTGGTCATACAGAGGTAGTCATAACCAAATCTGTTTTGCTGGAGGCATAGTTCTCTACCCCTTACTTTTGAAGTGTGGCTTATTGTAGTATTTGTAAATGTCTGAAATCCATGTAGGCGTTTTAATATATGTATTTTTATATATACATATATAAATCTGCTTAATACAAAAGAATAGAAGTTCTCTTCTTGAAGCAAGTAAACTTCTTTTCTGTGATCAGTTGGAATAATCTGCAGGTGGACTTTAAATCTTAAACCATTTTTCTAGCCTATACGTTCAGAAAGTGTGAACGTGTTACTTCTACTTAGATCTACTAATGATTTGATGCCTCAGCCACCTTTGGGGTCTCACTAGCCAGTGAGTGTGTGTTTGCCATGTGGAATGCAGACCTTGCTGTGAAGGCATGGCTTTCAAAACAAACGGTTGGGTAAAAAGTTTGACCTGGAGGGAAGGATTGGTTTGTCAAACATATTTTAGCTTGATTATCCTTTTGTTTGATGTAAGCACCAGCTGATAACTCTTCTTAATTAAGCTATATACATAATAGATACAACTTCTTTAAGAAATTCTGGAATTTAGGAATTAAGTTAAATTCTGTGTATGT
Source organism: Eurypyga helias (assembly GCF_000690775.1). NCBI lineage: Eukaryota > Metazoa > Chordata > Aves > Eurypygiformes > Eurypygidae > Eurypyga > Eurypyga helias. The sequence continues at coordinate 4,647 of NW_010272230.1, forward strand.
TGATTTTTTAATTTTCTTCCCCCCCCCCCCCCAATAAGATCACAGTGGTGTAACTGTTAAATGGCCAGAAATGTGCATGATAAAATGAGTAGATACCTGTTACATGTCTGTATGTGACTTCTTCCCCCTAGGTCACAGAAGAAGTTATTTATGATACTGTTAAAACCTAGCATTACAACTTGCACAATTAGAAGTAAGAAATCAGAGCTACAAATCCATGGATTGTTCTAAATTTAAATTTACAATAGACTGATAAATTCACCATCTAGATCATAGAAGTAGACTCCAAATACAGTTTTATGATACTCGTTTAAATCTAATTTTGGCATAGTTAAGAAATCAAAGACTTCCCCTCCATCCCAGAACTGGATTTATTTTTCTGAACGTTTTTTAAAGAAGAGTTTTAATCAGACAGGGGTCACAAATCACTTTTGCTGGGAAATGCAAGGTGTGCTCTAAAAGCAGGAAAATATTGCTTTCTTGATCATTTGGCTTTTGTTTTTTTTAAATGGTGAAGTTAAGTGAAATGATTACTCTGACAGAACTATAGAAAGTATCTCATTTTAGTACATTCTGAAGTATTTTATATTTTGAGTAACCCTGGCTCAAGGGCATTTTATGCTCACATCTGGAAGTTTCCAGTCATAGTATTCAGTTTAGTGTCTGTCTTCGTCTTTCCATTTAGCCTTGCCATGTTATAACAATGAATCATCTTGACCATTAACTGAAGTTGGAATGTCTGTTTATGCACAGAATTTGTTTCATCACGTCGCCATAATAACTGATTGGAACCCTGGTAACCCTGACTGCGTTCCCGTATGTATTTGAGCTGGACTTAGCCCGTGCTGTTCTGAGCAGCAGAAGGATAAGCCATCCAAAATGTGGAATATCTTTATCCTCTTAGGATTCAACCTCTTTTTCTCGTGAAACTGTAGGGTAGCACTTTCATATTCTGTCTCAGTGTATATGAAATCGGGCAGAGAGCGTAGTATTTCCAGTCACAGGAAATCATAGCAGAGTTACAATACACATAGAACAGTTAAACTGGGAATGTTGTTATTGTACGTTCACTTTGATATGTTCTGTTTTGTTGATGGATTTTAAGTTAGTGCTGATTAAAATATTCAAGCATTAAATAGAAGGTGAAACAAAACTATAGTGATGTTCTTTGATTAATTTATTAATGGTAATAGAGCAGAGAAGTGACATGGTGCAAATGAAGGGGCCACGTGGCAGGGAGGCTGTGCCAGCAAAGGCAAATTCACCCTTCCAGCCATCTGGGTGGGCTTCTAGATAGCACTCTGGTTGCTATTTAAGTAGTGTGTTTTGCAAATAAATGGCCTTTTGTTAAAAAGATATTGCACTGGCTCTACCTTGATTCATTTAATAGTGTGTAGCCTTTAACTTACTTTGCAGTGGTATCATGGAAATGGTTTTTTACCTGTGTTGCTCATGAAAGGTAAATACTGAAGGATCTGCTTAATAAATAAAACTAGTGTCTCTTGTAAAACATACCTGTTTGTTTTAAAATGGGTTTGTGATCTTGACTTGTGCATTGTGATGTCTAAGAATATTTTTGTGTGCTCTCTGTGACCATTTTTCATTGAGTTGTTGATGCCACGTTCCTGTGGAGATTATCGAAAAGTAGAAACGAGTGGTAGGAATTAGTGGGTAGAACCTTCTCCTGAAGGCAGATTAAAGTAGAGCTGTTAGTTTGTGATAATGAACCCAAGAGCCTGTGGAAAGAAGTGAGAAAAAAGACTTGTTACTGTCAGTGACTGCATTGAGCTTTGCTGTACAAACCATTCCAGTGTTTTCTTCAATACTCTTCACTCTGAAGCTCTGAAATTACAGAGCTGTCTAAACTGCTGGCATTTGTAGTGAGGGGGAGGAATGGGAGGTTGAGAAGAGATACTCTTTCTCCAGAAGTTGGATTGAGTGTATTTGCATAGTATAACCAGGTATCCTCACCGGTTTCTTCTTTCTGGCTGATAGTCACTGTGGTTTCATGTGGGAGGTCATGGTTGCTGCTAGACAAGAAGTGGGAGTGAGTAGAATTTTTTTAAGGAGGTAAGTGAGAGGAGGTTCTGTAAAGAGGAGCTGTGTGCAGAAAGATCAAGACACCCTTGCAATGCATTCACATCAGCCAGGATCACAAAACTGATTAGTCGCTGTGTTCTGTGCTGGGCATAATGTCTCTGGGCTTCTGCATTGTTTTAAAATATAAGTCATCCTGAGAATGACGTCTCAACATCATTAATATATAGATTATAATGTTGAAGCCTGAGTTAGAGGGGATGGGAATGCAATCTTCAATTTTCATTTTAGAGGCATGAATTTTTTGCTGTCTAGTTATTTGGAATTCCAAGAGATACTCAGGTCTGCAAATCGATTTAAAAACTGGAGTAAAGTACTCTTTAGAACAGAAGAAATGCTTTAGGGAAACATGGTCTTTTCCTTTTCTGGTCTGGAGGATGTTCTGTAGGTTCTCTATGGCAGGCTGCTCCCAGTCCAGGCATTGATTTCAGTTAACGTTGAAGCAGCCTGAGGGATGGGTCAGTTGTTTGTGTTGATGGTGCAGCTGGGTGCAGCCTAAATTGCCCCAAGCCCTTGGCTTACCAAGGCAAGTTCTAACAAAGCAAAAAAGAACTTGTCACTGGTTTTATTCATTGTGCAGCAGGAAGACACCTTGTTATTTTTCACTGAGAAGTGGTAACAGTCTGATCAGAATAGGACTTCTTTGGTGTGTGTGTAGTCTTTGTTTTCTTAATGTCCAGGCTGAGAAGCTAGTCACAGCTCAGTTACTTTACTTCTTGGGAGAGGGTTATTTTACAAATGTAAAGGTGGGGAAAGGATCGCCTTGCAGAAACTGCAGTGACTGTTGCGAGATTCTGATCTTTGGATGATGACCTTGGGAGACATAGCCACTTGCTGTATTCCCAATACCAGTCAGTGAGCTTAATTTCTAGACATTTTGAATTCTTCTGTTTTGCTACTTGTTCCTGGGACTAAAGCAGACAAATGGTCTCACAGAAGTGATGATTCAGTGACACTTGATTTTCTCAGTGTTCTTAATAGCTTTGAGCAGCAGTTCCATTGCAGGGAGGGTAAATCTGAATGTGAATCCTGGATCATGCTGAGCTTTTTTCCTTGATTTTATTACTGTAGCACCATGATGCCAATTTGATGGTAGATGGACACTTTTAATTTATTTAATACAGCTTTTGTATTCTGCAAACTGAAACTCCATTTTACTACTTTCTCGGTGTAAAAAGATGGAGTTGCAAAATTATTGGTATGGTATGATAGCAATATATGTATTTCTTTAGAAATTGAATTTAAATGTTTAGATGAATTAAGTTCTGATTATATTCAGCATATCTAGTGGAAACCTGAACAATGCATAGGATAATTCAGGTTGGAAGGGTCCTAAGGAAGGTCTTGAGTCCAGTCTCCTGCTCTGTGTCAGCTGGAGATCTGATCAGGTTGTTCAGGACTTTCTTAACTCCAGCCTTGAAAACATCCCAGGAACGTGAATACGCAAAATCTGACAACTCTTTACTTTTTCACAAGGCAAAATTCAAAAACAAGCCTGAAAACTTGGAAAAAGTCAGAGTTCTAGGTAATGGCCACATATTCCTCATAGCTGGGCCAAGAGTAAGTGTTGCTAAAATGCTCCACTGATGATCTGAAGCATCGCTTACAAAACAGAGCAAACTGCCTTGTTCTAGGATATTCCAGAAAAGGTACCATGGAAAGCTAATCATTTGCTTATATGCATGGCTTGCTGACTAGAGTTATAACTATTCCTAGGCTTGCAATCTCTTATCAGAGTGCACCTAGAAACGTAGTAGCTCTCTGAGAAATTCCGAGGAGACCTCATTGCAGCTGTCCAGTATCTGAAGGGGGCCTACAAGGGTACTGGGAGAGGACTTTTTACAAGAGCCTGTAGTGATAGGACAAGGGGTAATGGGTATAAATTGAAATCAGGGAGGTTTAGATTAGATGTCAGGAAGAAATTCTTCACGGAGAGGGTGGTGAGGCACTGGAACAGGTTGCCCAGAGAAGCTGGGGATGCCCCATCCCTGGATGTCTTCAAGGCCAGGCTGGATGTGGCTTTGAGCAACCTGGTCTAGTGCAAGGTGTCCCTGCCCATGGCAGGGGGGTTGGAACTAGATGATCTTTAAGGTCCCTTCCAACCCTAACCATTCTATGATTCTATGAAATTGAGAAAAGCATGCCTGGTACCTGGCCTTGCAACTATCTGTTGCATAAATCAGAAATGCAGGTAAGATTTTGTGACAAGAAGGGTCCTGGCAATTTGAGTAATAGGAAAGATCCAGTGTAATTATAGCAAAGAGCTATCTAGTCGTTATGTAAAGAGTCTGAAAGAGAATGCTTTGCTGCTTGTGTGTGTTTTTTGTTGGTATGTTTGTTTTTTGGTGTGTTTATTTCTTTTTTTTATTTTTACAGGGCTGAGGACTTCAGTCTCCACACCAGTTTATCTTGCTCTGTCTCTTCCCTAAGTATCCTGAGCCTGTATCCCACATGTATCAGATTTGACTTAGAGGTCCAGACTCAATATGCAGTTCTACTTTTTGCTCCCTTATAGAGCAAGACTACCCATCTCTGGTGCACCTCTCTTCAACAGTGTAGAAGGAGGAGAATGAGTGTTAGATCTGTGTAAGTGTTGTCTGCCTGGATTCCTGCACTGTGCTCTGTAGCAGAGGCCATTTTGCTAGGTTCTGTTAGTAGAAAGCTTGTGTACCTCCTGGCTCTGGACTTGCTGGGTAGTTGCCCACGGATCTGTGGAAGTAAATAAAAGCTCAGTGTATTCCTAAGAATCATCTGCTTCTCTAGTCAAACCAGATTATCAAAAAGAAAGAAAGTTAAAATTGTCCATGAACCAACCCTTCTGCATTTCATTGAACATTTTACTGCACTTTTTGAACTCTGCAGCCAAGGTGAAAGAAGATGTGACCGGATTGCAGCCGTGTAGCTACAGACCCAGTGTTCACTGAACACATTTGTGAACACCAGGAGCCTTTCCCAAACCTTCTGGGGTCTGTCTCTGGTTTCTTTGGCAAAGAGTCTGGAAACCTGATGGTCCTGTTGGATCTGGGCTCCCAGGACTTTCTGGGTGCCAACTTTGGGGTAGCAGCAGGGCTGCCTGCTCTGGGGCTCCATGGGCCACCCCGCCAGCAGGGTGGGTGGGTTTCTCCAGGTGTCCCCTGTGTCTGGCTTGAGGAACCTGCTGAAGAAGCTGCAGCTCCATTTCATCTTTATGTCCCGGTATCTTCTTGTGTACAAACCTACCAGTGAATTTCTCTGTTTTCCGACAATATTCCTGTGTAAGAAAACAGACATGCAACACAGCCTGCATGCAGTTAGTACAGCCTGACTGGTGATGCATTTTCCTGGTGTAGAAGAGTACTGTTTTTCTTTCCAAGGAAGCACTTTTTTTTTTTTTTTTGGTATTAACTGTTATTGTCTCACATATCCTAATAAATTCAGCAATTTGGTATAATTAATTTGTTAATGCTTCTGCAGTTACCTAATAGGATGCATGATTGGGCCATGGGCACTCTCAAGGCACTCATGTTAAATGATTGTTTAGAGAATCACTTTCTTTGTTTAATAATATTTTAATAAGATCCTTCATTGAGTTCTGTGGTCATTAAAGTATCATTATTGATTTTTTTTCTCTTGCTTATGTTGTCCCCAGCTGTTGTCTTGTGGTGTGGTTCATTTATTTATTTATTTAATCTGATATTTGATTTTTATCTTTGTCCCACTGCTCTTTGCAAGCTTTGCTTTTAACAAGTGGATGGGTAAGCATTTCTGATTCAGAAATCTTTGTTTGGTGGTTTTCCTTGGACCTTACACTACTCATAATACTTCAGGTGTAAAAGTTAGGGGCAACATATGGTTAAGGGAATAATTCAGTAATCTAAGTCATGCATGTTTTTCCTAATATAGGGAAAAATTAAGGACTATGCCTGCTATCAAAGTGAAAATTTGGCAGTGGCTGCCTTTGTGATGCAAATGGCAAGACAGGTTTCTCCTGTTTGTAATCTTTAACATGTTTCTTGAGAAACACTTGTACTTCAACAGTTGTATTTTTAAATGTGTCTGTGTGAGAGAAGGTGTGTATGAAACTGATCCCTGTAGCAGAAGGAATTATAATGAACTAATAGCTTTTTCAGGAATCTGTGTTCTCTGGTCATAACGAGTCTTGAATCTGGTGTAGATATATGTGCTGTTTGAAGGGCGACAGTAAGTACTTCCATTGTCAGAGCAGCACTACGTAGGGTGCATGTCTGTTACCAATTACTTTGTTGTTTGTATGTTTTTACTCCAGAAGAAGACAGCAATCACAGCAGGCACTACCAAAGAGCGTGGCTAGGAACTCTGCTGCCATCTGTGTTAGCGCTGTCAGTTCATGTTGTGTGCTTGCTTCCATATGTATAGTTTAGCATATAGTCTCTACAACCTTCGGAGTAACATATCTGAAAAGAGTTGTGATAATGAAAGTCGATGGGAAACAGTCATTTAAGAAGTCAAATTACTCTTTTTCAATGTATGTGCTGTGGGGTTTTTTTTCCTTTTTTTTAAAAAAAAAATTATTCTGCTACTACTTTAGATAGATTTCTTGAGATAATGCTGCTCATTCCAAATTTGAACTCATCACTTGTTGGCTTTGTGCATCATAATCACCTCCACGGCAACCACTGTGATGCCATAAACAGAGGGTTTGTCTTCAGGTGGAGAATGTAGGCAGTAAAAGCAAAAAACCCATAAAGGAAAAAGTGGGAGGATGGGGAGGACAGGGAAAGTGATTATTCTGGCTTTCTGTGTAGCATGTTTTTTCCCAAAAAAACCCTTTTTTTTAAATCCTTACTGATAGCTGAAAGAAAATAAATTCTTTTAAAATGTCAGAGTGGAACTTTCATTTTAGATGATATAATTGAAAAAATGTATAAGCAGTGGAGTTTTATTCTGCATAGGATTTCTTTTTCTCTCTTTTCATTCATTTTTAAAAAATCACTTTAGTATATCCACCGTGGGAGGATAGTTTTGCTGCTGTACTTTTCCCAGGATGCAGCAAGAGAAATTGCATTTGCAGTTCACAGAGAATTAAATTAAACTTGCTCTGTCCTGATCATCCACTACTCCTACACCCAGCACATTTCTGGGAGATACTCTTTGTTGCATGCTATAGGAGACAGTGCCCTGAACGGGCTTACACCTGCTCTTGTGCATGAAGGAACAGGCACAGATTTGGGCCCACATAGCTCCCAAATTAGAATTAGGTACTGTGGGGCGTGCCACTGTGTGTGTGTCTGCCTCCTCTCCGAGGTGCCACTTTCAGAAGGGGAGACTTCAAATGTGTCACTCTGCTTACTGAGGTTGAGAACCCTTCCCATTCTGCAATACATTTATATGTGCTCAGAAAGATTATGGTTTTACAGAGCATCAGGCAATTGAAGGCTACCCATTTTCAACTTGCATCACCTCATCTTCAAAATGTAGTTGGGTGCTAAACTTTAAAATTAGCTCATCATAAAGAGCATCACATTTTGTCAACTGAAAGAGCAGACTGTCATTTATTTGTTCAGGTGGTGATGGAAAAGGCAACTTAAATCCCCCACCTTCCCTTTTTAAAGAGCGAAAAAAACTAGCTCTTTAACCTTTTAAGCATCCATCCCATAGGGTTTATGTACAGAATGCTCTATTTGTAGACTTTTGCACTGCTTTTACAGCTGGCCATTTAATTCTTTTTGGGCTGCGTCTTCTCTAAAGCAGCTTCAGGTAGATGATGGCTCAAATGACAGTGCTCATGGAGCACCTTAAATACATGACTAACAGACTGCCCTGCAATAAGTACTTCCTTCTCTTACAGAATAGAAACTGAATGCATGTAATGCCCACGAAGAAAAAATTCTCCAGTAAGAACAGAGAAAGCCCAAGGATCAGTGAGGATCCTTGTTTAATATAATGCTGATCCTGTACTCCACAAAGCTTGTTAATGTGAGGAAACTCCCACACTATATATATAAAAAAAAGTTAGCATTTGCTCTTCAACAATTAAATTCCAGCAGTTTCCATTTACATTTCAAAGCCAGGGAAGGACTGCGAGCACTGACATCTGTAATTCCAATAGTCCCTCCGTCTGGAGGGCTGTTGCTGTACAACTGACACAGTATGGGCAGTTTTCATCAGTTTCATTTGTTCCAGCTTCTCAGATGAGCCCTTAATCTCCTGCTTGCTGATCCCTGGTTTATAATCAGATTTGACAGCGATAGGATGGTGGTAAATATCTTGATGTGAAAGTCTATAAGAAGGTAGAACTGTCATTTCTCTCCTCACTCCCCTGGTGTGGTAAAATTTTATTTGCAAAGTGGTTTCAGGCCATTTTCAGGTACATCTGTTTACAAGCTTTTTCTTCCTCTCCCTGCCCCTACACACACCCTACAGCCACCCCCCCCCCGGGAAAGGCAAGAAAGAGGCTTATTTGTTGACTTGCTGCTGACTGTTTTGAAAAACAATTTTATGTCAACTTGATTAATTATTCTGTTTTCCCAGAGGTTGATAACGTGCTGATTTCAAATAAGACCTGAAATAATCGATATTTGATGTGTGCATAATCATTTTGATTCATGAATAAAGCCACTTCTGAATGGCTTTAATGCTGTCAATAAAAACCTTACACTTAAGGGAATGAAAATACATTTAATAGCTGTATTTACCCAAAATCTGTTTATGCTTGTTTATTTTATTTTAATTTTTTGCACTGTTTTGTGTATCTATGTTATCTGCCTAAGTTCTGCATCTCTTTTGCTTCCTGGCAAAATGGAAAAATCCTTTCTCCTTGTTTTTTAAGCCATCCATCCTCTGGATATTCTTAAAGCTCAAGTTTTTCTACAAATTAATATAGTAAGAATATTCAAAGTATAGAAGGTTAGGGAAAGTTAAGCATATACCCAGGTTAAGTTAAGCATCACCTGTGCCTATGAAATAAAACAGTTTTGTCCAAACTGTAAGACGTTATCTGTCCTTTTCCATTTTAATAAAGTAGTTTTTCTTGAATATTTTTACTTGGGTTTGTCTCCCCTTTACTTTTTATATTCTTATTTATAATTCTGGCATTATCCCAATGTAGCCTGTCTGCCACAAATCATTTTGTTACCAGTCTTGTGAGGAAAAAGACTCTAAATACATTACCATATTTTCTCTTTACCTCACTCTTCCTTTCATGATACGTTAATTTCCATGACTTTGCTGTTCCAAAAATTCTTCTCCCTTTATTTAGTCCCTATAACCTCAGTTAAATCTGAGCTTCACTGTCAAAGCCAAGAATTTAAATGTAATTCTCCCTCCTGCTTAACCTCTTGCCTTTCCTTTTTAGGGTTTGGTGTTTCTTCCACCTTCCTATTTGAATTTTCATCTGGTGCGCTACAGGCTTTTCTATTAGATAAATGTAAATTATCTGTTGCAAAGAGATAGCCCTTAACGTGACTAACTTAAAGAAATGTGTGGGGTTTTTAATGTGTATGAAATTCTTTAAGATTTCCTTCATAATTGTAATGAGAGTCCAGATCATCCCCAAATTTATAGCTACACACACCTGTATCATAGCTCCACAGTTTTTATTTATATTTTCTCTGATTTCTCTTGGTTTTATGCCAATAGCTGCAGAAAAATCGTCTTATTCCTCAAGCATAATAAACCTTCTAGGTATAACTTTACAGATAGAACAGAAGAATTCTTCCAAGTAAACCACCCTCCACACATCAAAAGCTCAAATCGTGAGATGATTGTCCTCTGTGAAAGCTTCTGTTGTCACTGACGGCACTGTGGGCAGGTGTCTTTTTGTTGGTTTTGAGTATGTGTGGCTTGCAGAACTCTGAAAGTTAGCGGTAGAAGGGAGAATCTGATTTGGCAGGTGCCTGCTGACTGCGTGGGGCTAGTGAAGGACTGTATTAGTGCTTGTTACTGGCAGATGGTAAAAATTGGGTTTTGTTAGGTCAATGTTTGTGACTCTTTCATCTACCTGCCTTTTGGGTTCTGACTGAATATGCTTTTACAGAACTTTGAGAAAGATATTGGAAAGTTCATACAGTAAATGAGCATTACAATTTTCTTATTAATGCTACTTTTCCCTTTGGCAAGCTTTTTAACTTCAGAGAGTGTATTTCTTCTCCTGCACTTAGAATTAATTTTGTATGGCTTGACAGCCAAGTTATTTGAAGTAGAAGTAAAGCACTGCATATGGCACTCAGTGGAGGTGAATACTTGAACTGAGCTGGGTCTTTCCGGGATATGATAGTGTCCAATCCATCATGAGCCAGAAGAGAACCTTCTGGTAGGAGGGGATCGCAATGTGTCTGGCCAAAGACAAAGCTGATGTGGAGTTCAACAAATGGGAATGAGTTGCAAGCAATTCAACACTCAGGCAAAAGTGGTAACCATTGTTGATTGTGCCAGCATGTGAGTTGACCTTTAATCAGCTGAGAATTATAAATTTTAAAACTTTAGGTGAAAGGTGGTAAAAATTGTGTCAGCTGAAGTGAATTGCCTGAGATTTTCAGAGGGATTATTACTGAAAACATTACAATTCCTATCAAAACATGAATTCTATAGAATATATAATTTATACCTAATATATGTTACATAAATTTATAAATTGTGTATTGATGTATAAGAATAGAGTGCTTGTTGTGGAAAAGAATATGCAAAACTCCATATGAGGAGGAACACAGCATTACCTGACACTCTTAACTAGCTGTTCTGGAGGTGAGCGAGGAGCTATATTTAATGACTATAGGGGTGTATAGGCAATGTCTGCACGGTGGTTATTTTCATTTGAGAAATGGGAACAGGTATCCAAGGAATTTACTAAGGCAAGTTAGTAGGCTTTTGAGCGTGGAGAACGATGCATACACTGGGGAAAGATAGCATCTGGCCAGATCTGCATACGCAGAGCTGGAATGTTGTCGGCACTTTTCAAAATTATTCAAGAAGCTATTGAGGAGCAAACAATTTAATTTTAAAAGTGGAATATTTTTGAATGATGAAATATGAAATATTATATCAGTGATAAGGAGAGCAATAGCAAAGAGTATAATTAAGAAGGAAAAAAAACAGTAGGACAGCAAAACCTCACACAGAAGTCTTTATTTCCAAATAAAGGGCATTCTACAATTGAGCTTGCACAAGGGTGAGTGTATTGGATTTAAAGAGATGTGGAAAAAATGAAGTACTTAACTGGTTGAAGAAAGTGAAGAGGAGTATAAAATAAAGTGATTAGCAATAATGATCAATTCCAGTTCAACAGTTTAAAACTGTATTTGAACAATGTCCTAATCACAGGCAGAATAAAACAGTAGACAGAGGCTGTTTTAATTTTCTCTTAATTGAAGCCAGGAAGCAAACCTTTTTTACATGTGAGTCCAGAAATACAATTCCAGCACACAGATAGTTTGAGCTGCACCTAGGATTTTTTATTACCTGTCAGAAGATATTACTAAATAAGAATGTCTTTGGAATTAGCCTGGCATTTGGGATGTTTCAGAGGAAGTCAAACAAGGCACTAGGAGAACTCTTAGATCTTGAAATTATTATTGGTAATCTTTTTCTTACAAGGAAAGAAAAAAAACAGGGGAAGAGACAGCAGAATACTGTGATACTGAAGGGTAACAGCTCTTTGGGGCATACAAGGCAGTGCTTGCGTCTAAGTCGAAGGATGAAAGGGAGGGTAGCATTTGTGGGAAACCTAAGGAAGATCAAAGGAAATCCTAAGAGTGCTGGTTCTAAACCTTTGTGGAAACAGAGCAATGTTAACTACACTGTGATATTTCTGGGAATTTCCCAGAACAGGCACTGGTGTAAGGACTGCAGGCCGTGGTGTTTGCTAGCAGAATCTTTAGAGGTCCAGGAAGCTACAGCACAGTAAATTTGTTAGCAGACCTTCCTAAGAGACTGATGGTCAAGGTTCAGTGGCAGATCTCTGGCTGTCAGTGTGTGACTACTCACATTACTTGAAAGCTGGAGAGTAGTACAGTGCAGGGACTGGCAGTGGATTAGAGGAACTGGAACCTTCATTGCCTGCAGTAGCCTTTTACAGTCCATGTCTCTAGCATACAACTGGCAACTCATGCAAGCAATTAATTCCAATCTTTTATGCCTACATGTCAGCCTCTTAGTTCTGCTTTTCCTGGTTCCCAGTCCAAATGTCCTTCTCCAGGCAGTCCTGCTCTCAGTTGCCCCCTGTATTTTCTTAGACCTTTCTCTGTCTTCTAAGCCATTCTCATCCACTAATCTTTTCCAGATTTATGGGGAAATAGTGCATTTCCTTAGCATAATTTTCCCAAAAAGCCTTTAGCTATGTTCCCCACAAAATTCCATCAGTGACAGAAATTGAACAATAAAAATTGTCATTGCAATTAAAATTTGGCAAACTTCTGAGCAACGGAAAATTGGGTCTTCCTGATAGCAGATGATAGCAGTGTTAATGTGCAGTGCAATCAGATCTCCCTGTAATTGCAACTTAAAATTTTTCACATATATATTGACGAAAAATAATTGTCAAAAGCTTGAAGGAATAAATTATGCCTAGAACTTATACTTCAGAGCAATAAGAGGCATTTGAAAGAAAGGGACTTGTGAAGATAGATGGAAATTAAAAATACACTTCTGTCTGACACTGTTGCCTAATGTTCTTTCATGTAGCAGACAAAGATACTATGAATAAAGGAACAAATGCAGTCCCTAGCGGTGTTCATCAGGGATCAGTACTGAGACCAATATTGTGTAACATCTTTGTCAGTGACATGGATGGTGGGATTGAGTGCACCCTCAGCAAGTTTGCTGATGACACCAAGCTGTGTGGTGCAGTCGACACACTGGAGGGAAGGGATGCCATCCAGAGGGACCTTGCAGCCTGGAGAGCCACTGCCAGCCTCATGGAGTTTA
>NW_010272231.1:0-8336 GCF_000690775.1 Eurypyga helias
AAGTTTTCATTTCAACAAGAACATTGGCCTAAAATTCTGACTAGTGCTGGAAGCTGCGTGGAAGCTGCAAAACTCCCAGTGGTTAATAAAACACAGGAAAAGATGACACAAATGGATGCACCATAAGTAGTCACAGATCTGACCAAACCCTACAATGACAATGCTGAAGAATAGGATTTGCCGTCTCTTCTGCAGCAGCCTGGTAAGTGGCAGGGCTTTGATAGCTTTTTTAAGCAGGATTCACAAACTTCCCAAAACTTTTCAAACCCTTGCACTTTATTGCTGAAAATACCATTTTTCAGTTATTACCAGTGAAAGACTTGGCCCTGCAATGAAACAGCTCGCCGACCTCTTCGTTTGCATAGCGGAGAATCCTTTGAAGATCCCTTTCCTCTTTTTTCCTTTGATTAAGGCCCAGATCTAACACTCAGCCTACCAAGGTCTATTTGTGAGAGCAACCGGCCTCTGTATCTTGAGGAAAACTTCAGAAGTGGGAAGTGTCCCAGTAAGGTAAGTTATGACAAAAGATAGCTACAAAAATAGGTTAGCATTTCTTAAACTAATCTCTGATAGTCAGAAAAGACTGGGTAGGAAATGAACAGTGATAATTTCAAACCCACTGTAATTCACTCCTTTCCCTCCTCAGGTTTCTGTTGGGCTTCCATTTATTTAGTTATTCATTCCAAAAACAAATAACCCCTGTTTGGTGATTGAATCTCCTGTCTCACATGTAAAACCCTGAACTGGTGCTGGCTGCAGGTGGTCCTGTCCTCCTGTTCCACTGCTCTGTACATGCTGCATCACATACAACCCGACTCCCCCTTACACACTGAGGGCACACAAGAGTTAACAAAACCAGTGGGGCCAAGGTAATCACTGTCATACTGAGAAAAGATCCCATCTTTCCACATTCTTGGGTTTATTTATTGGATATTGTTCTTGGATAATATTTATGTCCACCACAGATTCAGAGCCTGAAGCTGTCGTGGCGCTGACTACCCCTCAGACCTCTTCATGCCAGAAATTGATAAAACTGATTCATGAAAAGCATCAGTCATCAAACCTAGCTCTGGATGCACACTGCAGTTGATAACTGCGTTGCCTCATCCTTTAGCTAGCTGCCTCTTACATTTGGCACAATGGATTAATTCATTATTTGCTACCACCCAGTCTCTTCATATGTTTTACCAGTAACAAGATATTCTGAAGGGGTCCACCTGAATGTTTGGGTTATAATAAACACATGATATAAAAGCAGGGCTTAATTCTGGCAAAGAATAAGGCTATAAACAATATCTTCAACTATTTTTGTTGAATACAACATCAAGTAAAACTTAAAATCTGGTTACGAGGAACAGTAACGCGCATGCACAAAGGTAATAAAAACCTTAAAAATTCACATTCAGTTAGTTATTAGTCTTTGACCATTAAAATGTTAACATGATGATAATCAATCTTAAATCAATTACTGTGTAATTGCTGAGTCAATAGGAGTGCAGTTAAATATTGATAAGTGTCTAAAAGCTCTATCAGGACATATTGACAAACGGAGAGATGAATGCAGACCTGTGCAAAAGGAACGCTTGACTTGCCTTGCTCTGATGGAAAGCAGCACAGGGCTGAGTTTACATTCTTATTACTAGATGATCGATACGGGCCGCCTCTGCCCTGTCAGCATGGAGCAGTGAAGATGTCTAGGTGTTATTTCCAGTCTTTTCATCTTCACAACGTAGAGATGATTAGCTAACACCCTGTGTAGCAGAGAGCAAAGGGCTTAGCAACCCAAAGATTTTAAAAAGACCCCTATAAATAATGTGATATTAGGGAAAAAGTGTTTATGTGAGAAGGGTCAGTGCTGTTTCAGCTCAGCATTCTCTGGTGGTGGCACAGGTAGGCACAGCAGCCTGCAGGGACATGCACTGAAGCGGCTATGCTTATAAATTATGAGTTAAGAGTCCTTTTATTTTGATGGATATAAGCAAAATAGCTCCAAGGATTTGCGCTGTCTTCACAATTACACAAAGTCAAGACACATTTTAATTACATCCAGCTTGATGGTGTGATGCTGCTTATCAAAGGAGTCACCAGTTTTGCTCCATGACAGTGGACCACTCACCCCTGTCTTGTTCTTCAGCTTAAGAAAACGCTCTGTTTCTACAGTGCTGAGTTATTTGTGTTCCCGTTTGCTTAATGAAGTTATTATGTTGAAGCCAATACCCTTCACTATTCCTTTTCTACCTAGGATTGGATGAATAATTGGTGTCTAGATACTAATATTCTTTGAATGAAACATGCTCAATTCCATCTGTAGCCAGCGGCGAAATATGCAGGAAAGGATTTGTTGTTGGATTTGGGTCAGATAAGAGACATTATTATAGCAAGTTCCAGGTAGCACTACCCGGAAAGCTTATGCCAGGAGTGCCATTATAACTTTCTGTTTCTTTCACGCAGATGACTTTTTCAAACATTCTCCGTCTCCGGTGATATTTTCCTGCTTTGTGTCAGCCCAGGGGAAAATAGTTTTTAGCCAGTTTCAGCTAGAACTGTTCAGCCATTTCAATTGACAGAAAGATTCAGTTTCACCTCCCTCTTAACACCCTTCATAAATGTTAAGGAGCAGTTCTGTTCTCACAGCGGTGGCTGAACAAACCTTCCAGGCTAGCCCTCCTGCCTCGCCCTGCACTTGCCCTTTCATGACTGGCCCTCAGACACAAACTGTGAGGACCACCATCATCCTCCACTTGCCGAATCCGTTAGCCAACAATGCCTTCAAGGGGTCACTCGTGGGCACAGAGCAGGAGAAGCCAGGAAGCTGTTGAATAGACCTCGGTTCAGGACCTTCTCACCAGAAATCTTCTGTGGCTCTGCCAACATACCTGTTCTTTCCCTTGTGCAAATTTTAAATGCTGCTGCTGGATAATTGCCCTGGAGACCTGACAAGCCCTGTGGATCCTGACCACTGAGGAGTAGCCCTCCCAAAGCTGTGTCCCTACAGTTCCCACCAGGTCATCGTGACTCCTCAAGACTAACCGCATCACTGGGGCTCCAATTTGTCTTCTGTCTCAGGAGCCTCAAGCGCTCCCATCTGTCTGAGGAGCACACAACTGCTCCTGGTTTTGGCTGGCATTGTGTTGTTCCGCCAAGAAAGGATGAACGACCCTCAGTGACAGTGGTCCTTCATCTCCCTGAGGCTTAGCTGGCCTTGGACAAGAGGTGTAAGGAAGGAAAAAATAGTTTAACTGAGAACAGGCTGGTGCCAAAAATAAATCCAAGTATGCTGCCCAGTGATGAGCAAAATAGGTCTTGATTTATAACATGTTTATCTTGCTGAATTTTCTCCTGATATGGGAAAAAATAAGCACTTCTACAGTTTGGCTTTATTTCCATCACTTAGTTCTTCTGGATGCTTCAACAACGATAAAGTCCAGTTCTTCCTGGACAGTCAGTAATTCTGGGAGGGGAACAGCTGACATCCTCAGCAGGAGGGAGAAGTAAGCGATAGCCAGGCTTCGGCCAAGACATAACACACCCTTGTGAAGATAGGAGATTTTTTTTTGGGTACTGTTAAATTTATAGGACTACTCAATTCAACACTAACTGCAAAGTGGCTACCTAAAGTTCAAGAATACAACCTGTACCGCTGCAGACACTGTGCCTCGGCTCTGACAAGCACAGCAAGTACCTTTAATGACTGTGGGCTGTCACTTTCCTCCATCTGTGCAGAGTGGAGAAAGGCGTTAACATCTGTACAACTGACTCCGGTATCTTATTTGGTTTCAGAATATGAAGGGAATTATTTTCTACCTGGAACAGGCTATCTTCAATCATTGCCATCGATGAAAAATGTCACTCTTAATGGGGAAGAATGTTACTGTCTCTAACCTGCAGAAATTTTTTAAAATGTCAAGGACTTTTTATAGCTCTATTTAAAAATTTCACCTGTGTCAGACTACAGGCTTTTTATCAACTGTTTGGGCATCAAGGTAGCTCATTATGCTCTAAGAACCATTTAGAAAATGAAACAATAAATTATATATTAATGTCTCTGCTAATGAGATCCCCGTTTTAATTAAAATACAAAGCCCTTTAGTAGATGAAACAGGTAAGAATTCAATAGTCTCCAATTTTTCCACTTTTCCGTCTATAACAATAAAGTATGCACTTATAAAAGACTAAAATCTAAATGTGCTGTCCTTATTCAGGTAACACAGTAAAGCAGCAGATATGGCAGATTTTATCTTTAAAATCAGGTTGAACTCAGCCTCCCGAAGAGATACACATTATATTTACAGATTAAAAGGAAAGTTTAAGTGACTACGGGAAACTCCAGCTGGAGCCAGGTCTCAAGCCCACGCTGAAACAGTGTGGACTCCAACTGACATGACACCGGATTTTAGGAACCTCAAGATTAACCACCATAGCACATTGGTTTTTTTAAAGACCATGGAAGGTCACAGAACATCTGATGCATCCCTCATCAAAATGGGGCTCTAGAATTGCACTGAAATGCACACTAATGCTGCTTTAGGTGTATCTAAGCAGAGAGAAGCAAAGACACTTCACACATTTTAATAACTCCAGATAACAAATTGCAAAATGATAACACTGAGGCAGCCATGAAACCAAGTCTGACATCAAACCAACATCCCCTCCTGTACTTCCTGAACAATCCATCTGACATAAAATTGTTCTCAAACAAGTGTGAAAAATCCCTCAGCCATTCCTATTTCCCATTGTACGCTTTGACTAGGAATGCTAAGGATGAGCAGCTCGGGGTTGGCTAATACTCTCAAATATCTCTGTGTATGTTTTAAAAAACATGTAAGTCCTACATATTTATCCTAATTTGAAAAAAATAAAATACTACAGTTCAGAGTTTCGGATGGTATTTAATCAGCATACTGATTAACTCTGAGGAGAGCACTGGTTATTTCAGCCAGCACACAGTGTTTACTTAAATGAAAAGCCTGATGGCCAAAAGAGGGGGATGTGCAACTTAGGAGTTGGAAAATTCCTAACCACTGAACACATCACCTTCAAATCTCTGTATCTCGCTCTTCATTAACATAAGCTTTGCATATCGAACAAGAAAATGGTTTTTTAAAATGAGGGTTTTAATACAGTCTTACTATTAAAATATGCCACATGTAAGGTAGGTTATGCAGCTTAGCCACATTACACTTCGAACAGCCCAACCTTCTAAAATATTCTGATTTTTGAGTGCCTGATATTACAGTGTTAGCGCTGCATTAATGTAGCATTTGGAAGCTCAGACTGTTTGTATTTATTATTAAATTTCCAGAAGTGGGTCTGTACTCCTTTAGAAGTGTGAAGAAGTATTCTATATATACCACAGTACTCCCGCCAGGCCTTTGCTTTTCAAAGACCGACTGCAAAACCAAAAAAGGCATGACAAAAAGGGAATCTGTTCAATATTCATGACCTTCAGATGTAAAAATGCTCTTTATCAGCTCCTGTTTTACATTCTATTCAGCTAAAGTCACACCACAGGTCAGCTAAAAAGACGAGCACTAGTGCGAGATAAATGAGCAGCTATCAGCATATGGGAAAGACTAAGTATCACGGCAGCACAAGTGGATAAAGCAGAGGATTTGCTTTTACAAGAAAAGACAAAGTCTTTTGACAATCACTAATAAGGAGTGAATTAATTTGTGCTTTGCACACAATATCTACTTTAGGAAGAAACATAGGATGAGCGGCGTCAATTTTAAGGACAATCACAGATAGGAGTTGTAATGTTGCACGGAGAATACAGCTTGGACCATTTGTCAGCCATCCACACTTTTTTCCCTATTTCACTGGGCCTGGGCAGACATACCTTCCAAATATGTCTAGTGCTTATATATTTTTGATAAATACCAAGTCTGCTGTTTTCCTAGCTCCTTCGCTGTAGGGTAGGAAGCACAACACAGCAGGGAGTGCACCTGAGGGGCTGGGTCAGCAGCACGGTGCTAAATCCAAGGAGATCCTCCACCGATGGGAATAATCTTTTTTTAATGCACTACAGTGGTCTGAATGCCTAGCAGGTACAGCTCACAGAAAGGCCCACACCCGAAGCAATCCAAGGTTTATAAAGGCGAGTCCTGGCTGTTGTCTTTGAGAGCACGCTGGTTTTGCAGAGAGCAGTAAGACAGGTTCTACTGTTAATCAAGTAACAGTGTATTTTAAGAAGTCTTTTCACAACAGAAGGCTTTGCCTACCTATTTTCTTTGAAATTCCCTTTTCTATCTGCTTGGGAAGTAAACACGCACAAGCCTTAGAATCACTGGGTCAGCGTGGCGGGGGTCGGAAAGCTGCCTGAAACCATTCCAGCAGCAAACAGGCACCGTGAAGTGGATGGACGCTCTGAGGTTCCCCTGCAGAAATACAGCACAAAGCCCATGCTTTTCCAGAAATTCACTTAATCATACGCATGTCCAGAGAAACAGGAACTGTCACAGACAAAAGGCAGAAGCACTTCCCAGCCCAAAGGACACAAGACATGCTGGTCTCCTCAGCTTCAGCTTAGCAAGTCTAAAAAGGTGATCTATTTTTGGTTAAAGGGTATTAGTTCCCACAGCGTTAGGAGATAAATTAGCATACGCATTAATTATACAGCATGCTGGGGCCTCCCAAGACCAAAAAAAAAAACCAGCACCAGGTTTGAGAGGATGCTACTGTCTCTTCTGCTACACACACACCACCTAATAGCACTCCTAAGGATTTCAGATCTATTCCTAGGTCTTCTTTTTGAATCACACGTCAAGTGAGTGGGATGATTTCACAGTTTAAGCACTGGCCATAGGGAAATCACTGCAGTCCCTTTTTAGCAGGGAACATTTGTCACAATTTTTTGCTAACGGTGAGCAGCTCCAGTGTACCTGTGCAGCTTTATACAGATAAAAGGAGTGGACAGGGGGCTCAAAATGCAGCGCTAGGCTTGAAAAGGTTTTCAACATTCCAGGAAAACCCTGGTTTTGCAAATCTCTGTTAACTGAAAATGAAAATTCAGATTATTACCTCATCATCAGTCTAGTAATTTTTTTAAACAAGATAAATCTCCTCCCGGTCTCAGCACAAAATGAAGTATCTGTCATCCTTTTATTCATCGCACATTTTCTCACTAGGCATAGTCAACCATTTATTTCAAGTCCTAATCATTTAAGGTTACAAAATTGATTCAAAACAGAGGTCAGTGTACAGGTATATCCTGATTCCCCTATAGAATGCTAATGCATTCAGCTGCACAGGGGTTTGCACGGTAGATTTTGGCTTGACTTGGAGCAAGGGCTAAACACAGTGTTCCTGACTAAGCTAATGCTAGGCCTCTGCAGGTAAATCACAGTGACACCATACAGCTTGAGGTTTACACTGAGAAGCTCAAAGAAAAGTTCACTTCAGGAGGTTTTTTAGTACCAGTATAAATAGCAGTTGCTGTTTAAAATCTGGCATTGTACTCTCAGCTTTTTATACTGAAGAGCCCTGAGCAAAAAAAGATTTCTGAAGGTGCCTTCTGGTTACTTGCTCTAATAGCATGCTAATTATGGAGAAAGAATGTTGGAAATGGGCACACTGAATGTCTTTGTGCACTCTATATTTTTCTCTCTGGAAAGTACTGTATTTATTTCACTGAGCTGTTTTCAGTATTGGTGGCAGAGAAACTCTCCAGTAATGATCCCAACAAACCCTTGCGTAGGTACCCATTAGGGAGATTAAGTTTTTACGAGGGCAGGCCTCGTTCCCATAGCTACAGGAGCCTGTACACCCTGGCCATGCCACCAGAGACATGTCACAGAGATAGTGACAGAACCATAAATTTGGCCTCTGGTTTGGATCTCGAGAGGCAATGTACCACATTCCTGTTGGAAACCTCCCACTGGGAAGTGACTGCTCCTGCTTCATCCTTGTCTTCCCCTTCACAGACAAACAAACGTCACCCTGGACCGCTACCCTGGCAACATCCAGGGTGTAAATGCAGATAGGTAAATGCATCCCAACAAAGAGGAAGTTGGGTAAAAGCGGCCGCAGGCCTGTGTGGATGAACAAGCAGCTCCTGGGCAAAGTGAGGCAGAAAAAAGAAGCAGGGACAGGGAGCCTGGCAGGATTACAGGGAAGTTGTCCGAGAGGTCAGAGATCAGGTTAGGAAAGCCAAAGCCCTGACAGAATTGAACCTGGCCAGGGACATCAAGGCCAACAAGAAGGGCTTCTATAGGTACACAGGGGATAAAAAGAAGGTCAGGGAGAATGTGAGCCCCCTGCGGAAGGAAATGGGAGAGCTGGCTTCCCAAGATACGGAGAAGGCCGAGGTACCCAACGCTTTTTTTGCCTCAGTCTTC
>NW_010272232.1:0-556 GCF_000690775.1 Eurypyga helias
AGACGGAGCTGTGGTTCAACAGGTCGCCGTACAACACGTCGCTGCTACTCCTCCTCACGCGGGTGATTATTACGATTAGACTAGAACCTGGTTTCTTACTAGAGCCGGAGGATCTCTGTTATCAGAACAGACAGATTTGTCACTGTTTCTTGCTCTAAACGGATGGGAATAGCCTGATGCAAAACTGAGTTTGAAAAGCTCATCGTAAAGGCGAGATCAGCATCTTCACCATATTCATTGTTTTCAGTTGTTTTGGCAGAGGACATACTCTAAAATGGAAAACTCTCATCTTCAGTAGCTGGCCAATAGCAACACTCCGCAATTCTCACCAATTTTGCATTCAGTCACTGTATACATTCTTGAGGCAGGGGAGAAATAAGCCAGCACTTTTCCTCACCCACGTGTTTTAAGAACCCCTCTGCACGACCCTTCTTCAGCCCGTGGACAAGGACAATCAATGATTCATTTCATAATGTCACCGAAGTTTAAACACGCTAGAAGTAGAACTTCATACCACAAAACCACAGGGATAAAAATGCTCAAGTGAGTAGCACTC
>NW_010272233.1:0-31659 GCF_000690775.1 Eurypyga helias
TCCTGGCTGAACCCAGCACACATCTTCAACCAAGAAATGTGAAAAGCTGTTTTGAAATGTTCTTTTGCCTCTGCTTCTGTCCCAAAACATGAAGGATGGCATAGGGTGCCTGACCAAAGCTCGAATCAGGCTATCTCCGTTGACTTCAGTTGTCTCCGAACCTTGCTCTCAATCAGGGAATGTTAACCAGCACTCACTCACAATACACTATGAAAACATTTAGGCAGCAACCAAAGAACTGCATGCAGAACTGGCTGTCAGATTTCACAACACATGCCACAAACACTGAGAGTTTCACTGCAGAGAGGGTGAGGATATGTTTCTAGATCTTAAATTACGCTTGTCTTATTAAGTAAATAAGAATAGGCTGTTAGTAGACAAACAGCTGGGGAACCCATCAGCCCTTCAGGAGTTCTGATCTGAAAGGCATGTGCACCTGGTTGGGAACTTTATGCTAGGTTTAAATCACTAAACGGTCTCCTACTTTAGTAAAATATTTACTTCCTTCTGAATGCTCTACTGCAGGTTTGATTTAGAGCACATTTTACCTAGGAAATTCAGGTTGCAGGCACCTCACCTGGGTATTGAACAGCTTCCTTCCATCTTGCTGAAGTAAGTTGGCCTTTAATATCTTGCTGTTAGATCTGCACTTGTAGCTGTAAACTAGCAACTCCTGCTGATTTGATGGAGCACCTCGTCTCATGCTAGGCTATCCTGGGACCTGAAGCTTAAAGCACTCAGCTTTTTTAGCAGCTGAGCACCATTCAGACATTGCTGCTTCAACTCATTCTCTGACTCTCCTTGGGAGAGTTTGCAGTGAGTGGCACCCCACTAACATCCTTCCATCTGTATCTAACATTTTTCTTTCTTGGATGCTATGGTTCTTGATTGCCACTTCACCCTCACTGGATGTATCTGCTACAGTCTGAGGACTGTGCAAAGTATACTGCAAGTGTTTGCTATTTTCACAGATATTGGCCTTGTACAGTTCTGCACATAACATCTTTTCTTCCAGTACTTTCAAGCTGGCCAGATCCTCCTTTCTTGCTGCTCAGCCTGAGGTTTTTCTGTCCCTGAAACACTTTGCCCACAGTATGTGAATATAGCATTTAAGTCAGACTACATCTCCCTTTAGCTGTCGGCATCCTAACACTCTTCTTGTCCTAGCAAAAATGAGGTGCTACTAGACCATCCCATTCCAACAGCCTCGGACAATGAGTTTCCTTTAATTCAGTAGATTCTTTTAGCATATTCATGAACATAAACATGGTATATTAACACCTGCTTGGATTGTCCATTAGCTGCCTCCAAAGATGAAGTGTGACAAGGTTCCTATCAGCTCACAGTTGATTAAAAGCACAAGGACTGTTTGTTGTACATGGTACATGGCTCAAAAATCAGCATTCACAGTTTGCGCAAAGATTCCATTAAGCAGCACAGCAGGGTGATGAAGTTCAAGCAGCACAAAAGAAAGGAGCATCCTTCCTGTGAAATGGTTTTGTTGGCACCCTAGAGTCTGATTTAGACATTAAGTATTTAAAACAAGCTGCATTTTAAACTGCTACACTACCTTTTAAATTGGTATAGTATCATGCAGCCATGTAGGATCTGTAAAGGTGAGAAGTAGAAGAGTTATATGCACCTTGCAAGAGCTGGCAATCTGATCTCTAGTTCGTACCTGGCTTGTCCGCTGTCCTGAAGATGGAGGTTGAGCTAGATGGTACGCTTGTGGCTGAGAAGTCTATTGTTGACAGTCATGCCTAGAAGGTCTCTCAAAGGAAGCATCATTATAACAGGTCAGCTAAAAAAGATTAAAGAACAACTTGCTTTAAAATATTCTCAAGTCTCCTTATGCAGTTGCTTTCTTATAAAACACTCATTTTATTTTAGGAGGTGGCTACAGCTATGTAAGGCACATAACTGTTCATTATATAATCCAAAATTCAATTCTGCTTGAACAATATCCAAAGAAGTCATTGGCTCTTAGGCAAGATCTCAATTTACCCCCTAGACTTGGACCTCAAACAGCTAATCCCTGTTCTTGTTAATTTATTTTGTAGTGCTATTTTCATACTGGTCATATTAGTACAAACATTCAACCACAAACAAATTTCTGCACTAGAGATACGCATTATTTGTAGGGGTGGTGGGAAGTTCTCAGGCTATCAAGTGAACTTGATACTAATCACACAGTTCATGCTACAGAGATGTGTGGCAGATGTCAATCACACTTTGACAGACAGCATTCACTTTACTTTGTAATTAACCATAAACTTGGTGCCCTCTTGCTCCAAAGCTGAAAACTCCTTATGTCAGTCAAAATTGTTTCATTACATCCTACAGCCCTTCCAACCTGCTGCATGAATATCAGCTACTTGACTCACTGATCTGCCACGTGATATTTGATGCCTGAGGCAGACAAGATAAATGACAGGGACAGCACAATCTTTTATGGTTGTGGTTTTAAGGCCCTACATATAGTACCTGTTGTAGAAGGTTCTGGAATGCAACTCCTGCCCATGCAGAAAATTAGGTAAGGTGGAGTATATTGTTTTGGAAGGCAGAAACTAATCTGGTCATCACAGGGTAATCCAGTTGGATGGGTCTGGAGGTGACTACTAGGCTCCCTGAATGGGGATGCCCTTAGAAAGTAAATTCATTAAAGAACCAAGCCTTTAAGTGCTTAATTTACATAAAACATCCAGTCAACTCCTACATTTTCTTTTCCAAAAGGCATTTGCAGGTTGGCACTATGGGGTGAATAAGGGCCAGTGTAAGGTAAACAGTAGTACAGGTGGCTCTTCTAAATCCCCTGATTTGGCTCCTCCATCATACAAAGACAGTGCATGTGCTCCACAGCCAGAATGTGGTGTGGAGGGAAACAGGCTAGCCTTCCCGGTTCTGTGCACTTATGGCAGTTTCCAAATGAGGATGAAAGCTCATCTACATCAAAGTGTCTTCACAAAATCTGCCTTGGATTCAGTTCTACAGGAAGGAGTTACTCATTGCATAAACAGCTTAATCTTTTGAGGCATAAGACTATGTCCATACATTTGCACTTGCTTTTTCTGCTTAGTTCTGCCAGAAGCCCTTAAAACTAGACCTTTCCTGGCACAGGTACCTCCCTTGCGTAACAACAATCTAGTATCTGTCCCATTCCACACGCAGCAAGGCTGCTGTTCCACATCACAGCCTGCCTGGCAATCGACCTGGGAGAAAGATGTCTGATGAATAATGAATGGCTAAGAACTGTTGAATAATAGGACTGCTTAAGTGAGATGATAAAAGATAAATTTGCACTCCGGCGCATCCTTTCAAATACCATATGTTTAGCAGTTTGTTCCTTGCAGTTTTCTTGACCATATGTAGAAATTTAGGGAGAAGACAGGAAAGGGCACGGTGGGAACAATAGGGTATCTTTCAGTCTGACAAAATCACTTAATGTATGCAGGGGTCACTTTAGGCATCACCTTCGAAGAACAAACTAAAGCACTTCCCTGCATTCAGAGAAGGAGAGGCTGACAGTATTTTCCTGCATGAGAAATAGTCATAAGCTAGCTACAAGATCAGGCTCCTGAACATAACTGATCTTCAGAAATTAACAGTTGCCAGATTTAAGGACTAAATCAACAGGGCTATTAATCTTTTAGCTCATTTCGAATATGTTACAGAAGTGACTTCCATTTCACTGTTCAATGTGGTTAATGTGGATCAGTTTTGATACATAGCAACCGTTGGAAAATCAGACACGTGCTACTTCTGTGGTTTGCAATGCAACTGCTGTCCACACTGAGATCTACTCTTATTTCCAGGAACTCTTCTGTAAAGTTGACCTTGTCCGTTACTCCTCTAAGCCCACACATACTGCAGACCTTAATTTGCTATCTCTAACTGCCTATCTTCTCCGAAATGGATGCATTTCTTCCCTGTAACAATCCTTATCTCTCCTCCTCCCCATAAGGACAGGATGAGTTCTTCCTCATCTCCCATCATCACTCTCTCTCACAGATTTAATCTTTTCCCAAAAAACTCCTTCCAGTGAAAGCAACATCACTGAGATCTATCTTCACACTGCTCCGCTGAAACACTTCTGCTCCCATTTTGTTCTAATGATGAGTTTTCTAATTGGTTTTACATAGATTGTGAAGGGAAATGGCACAATTGCCTAGAATACAATGATTTCTCTGCTTAGTAAAACAATAACTAAAATAACCTCCTAGAAAAATTATTAATCAAAAGCACATATAGCTGTGTTCATGTACTGAAAAATTAAGAGGTCAATTAAGGACTCACAACATTACATTTTTGGCCTTGAAATGCATCCTTTCTTGAATGCAACCATTAGCTCTTACAGATCAGCACTTCTGAACATGTTTGGGTTCCCTCCCAGTACGTATTTGTACAAACTGTACTTGAAGCTCATTTCAACACACACTTTTAGCAAGAAGTTGGGTTCATGTAGTTGGTTCTGATCAGTCTAGTTAGAGTACGCCTTCTGAGGAACTGAATGCAGCACTTCTACTAACTATCCCTGTTCAGAAACGCACCAAATCTCACTGCCTGTGAAGCTGCTCTAGCTCCAAGTTCTTCCCTCTAAATTCCTGTTTGGGCCTTGAGAGTTGATTTGGCTTCAGCTCACTCATGCTTCAGAAAATCTAATCTCAGACTGTTCTGCACCTTCTGGAGTTTTAATCAAAAAGTGTTGATAGGCTGAAGTAATGCCATTGTTCCAACAGTGCCTCATGAATTATTACCTATGGAGAAATACTGTCAGGGAACGCTACTGAGCCAGTGAGCTTAAAAGGGAACCCACAGCAATGACAGAACAATCACTTGGTAAGATTCTGAGAGAGCTCGCCCCACTTGTATCCTAATGCACATGTGTGGGATCCATGCATTCCAGATGGGCAATCCTGCAGCTGAAACCTAACCAGGGACAGTGGCAAAAATTGAGAAGACCCGGCAAATTTATTAATTCCTGACTTATGCAAGATGGTTTTGTTAAGGCTATGAGGCCTATTCAGAGACAGGAAGATGGACTGAAATAAATGGCACACTAAAAAAGCCATTCTCCAGACAGGAATGGTTACAGACCAGTCTTCATTTGCTGTATAAATTTTGTTGTATAGAGTTGTATAAATTTACATATGTACAGAAGATTATGTAGTCCATTTTGTAATGCAAACCAGGCCTCATTAGGATGACAGCACATTGGTAATAGGCCACAGGCCCTCTAGCCTGACATCCATGCCCATTCTGCACAGGAATTTTTTGCTTAGACTTACATCAGCATCTTGCCAACTCCAGCTTAAGCAATGACAGAGCCTCAGCTATTCCCTTGAGACACTCTAATACATGCTATTATGACTACAGATTCTTTTTCTGATGTGATGTCTACCCTAGAGTTTAACCCTTATCTGCTAACATGAAACAAACCATCATCTCAACTAATGCAACAGAAGCATTATCTACTTGTTTCTGAACTGTTAAGTTCACTCTGTCTTTGTAAGATATCTCCAAGTGTGTTTTATCATGGGTCCCTTCTTCAGAATTTTAAGTACATCTCCTAACATGGGGACCATTTATACTATTCAATCAGTTTGACTAATCAGTTTGAGTATCTGAACTTTTCTTCAGGTTTCCGTCAGAAGTGCCCCTTCACTGATCTTTTATGTTGCCTGAACAACATCTCTGAAATTTCTTACCTTTTATGCTGCTACTTCAAGTTCTCCTTGAAAAAGCCATTACTAAAGCTGGGTGGCCTGTCCATGACTTCTAGGGCAAGTGGAACAATCGCAGGTCTGCAAGAAAAGACCAGTTTTGAAATTATGCAACTGTTACTTGTCCATGGAGTTTTATTGGACAAATCCTTCCCTATGTTATACTACTAGTGCAGCAAATGTTTGCCAGAGAGCAGCAGTATTCACTTTCTGAAATCTTCTAATTCAGGAATACCTACCAGGCAGAATATTCCATCTGGAAAATAATGAACATTAAGTTTGGTGTAGCCTCATTTGGTAAAGAGTAATTCTTTAGGAGTCTGTTTGGGTCCTCTTTGGAGGTAACTCTTCCATCAGAAAAGGATCAGTCCTCATCTTCCCATGACGAAGAAGTAAATTCCCTCTGACAGTCTGCATATGCTCTCCCACCACCACTGTTAAGCTTCACACTCGCCAATGGATTCATTCTTTCAGCACAAGTAGGTTTAGCATTTGTGAAGATAGACGGAGAACCCTCCAGCAAGGAACTGGAGTTCTCAGCACAGAAACACACCGCTAGTAGGCGTCTCTGGAGGGAAAAAAAATCAGGAGATTGTGCCACTGCAGCATCATTCAGTTATTCTAAAGAAGAAGAACTCTTCAAACTCCTCTCCTTACCGTGTCATTGAAAACCTAGCAATTTAGCTTAAGACAAGTGACATATTAGAGCAGCACTGGAGTAATCATAAAACAGCTTCCAACAGTCAGGGGTCCAAGTTACTGCACAGGCAAAACCAGGCGTTCCAGGTATTTGCTCATTCGGGGTGCATCTTTTAAAGGACACTGCATTCTATTTCCCCTTTCACTGGGGCCAGCATTTAAAGGGTATCTGTCAGCTAATACCTGGGTTGTCACAGAGTAATTTCAGAGAAATACAAAGGTTGCCATCCCAACTATCACAGAAATTAGTCACTACTGACCCAGCTTGATCGAAGCCAGTGACAAGACCCTGAGACTCTTAATCCCTTACCCCCAAGCTGCCTGGATCTTTGTGTTACAATGGAAGATAAAAAGTACTGTCAGACTGACACGTTTCTGTGTGGCATTCCTCAGCCTAAGGTTTGTTTACATACATCACTTGGTTTTGACTGTGCTTTTGCTGCACGTCTCATTTTTATCCTAGAGTACTGCTATTTTTCCCCTTTAGTTTTCTGATTTTAGGGGACTGGCCTTTCATTTCTTATCAGTAGATGAGCTCACTTTTTTCCTCCCCACCAACTGACAAATTTTCAGTTTGTCCTTTCTTCTCACGGCTGTATTTTGGGCTAGTTATATGCTACCACCTGACAATAACGTTACTTTTATTCTGTGCTATTTCATCTCCAACAAACTTTTTTTTCCAGGAAATTAAAAACCTAATGACAGGCAACAGTAATATCTTTTGAAATATCCAGGCAAAAGGTATTTAAAACACAGCTATTTATGCCACCTATTTGCTTCCTGTACAGACTGGGGCAACGGCTCTGCTCCTACTTCCAATTCTTCACTACCTTCCACTTGCAAACTATGGGTAGAGGGAACAGGTATTGCCTGGCTCTACTGCAGCACACACAAAACAAACAAGAAAACTGACCAACAAAAGCCTAGAGAATTGAAAAGCTTCCCCCCAAGAAGCAAATTACATTGGAAAAGCCTCAGTCAACCTAGCTATAGGTTTATCTTTAGCCAGACTTGAAAATCTCAGTTCCATTGATAGCTTTGCAGGTTATTAATAAATTTAGAAAGCTGCTGCGTAATCTATCTCAACAGGTCTGCACCGGTAACTGCTGAAGAAAAGGTCCACCTCAAAGAAGCCACAAATGAGAAATCTGATTTCTGCACTGTGGAGCCCCACAATCACAGCCTATCAGCAGCTCACAGGCTCCAACCTTAAGGTTTCCAGGTGATAACTGTACAATCTACTGAACACACATTCTATGTAATTAAACATTAATGGATAACCTAATGCCTCCTACCCACTGAGGTCCAAAACCCATTAAAGCCTGCCTCTGACAGTGTATGGCCAGAACACATTTCACATGCAACCCTATAACCAAGCTCCCTGTAGTAGTTGTGCATGCAAAACGACTTTGCCTTCTGCTTTATGAAATGCTTATTTCCTATTCTGTATCAACACAACCATATGCTGTGCCTCAAACCGCAAGGTGTATGGTATCCTCTGCTTTTGGACATCCCACACACAGTAAGGTGCTTGCACAATGCACTGCAAATGCTCCCATATCATCCATCCAACTGGTGGCAGAGCATTCGGTATGAGAACATAATGAACAGGGACATGATCAAAGTTCAGCACTAGAAGTGTAACAATTAAAATAGAAAAACTGTCCTATATACTAAAAGAAGATACAGAACTGACATTTAAAATACCTGGTAAGCTAACTTCAAGGAATCAGGTCATAATTTAAAAATACCTTTGTAAGTAGCTTATTAAAGTCCCATAAAATTAATATCAGCCTTAAGCATATTACAAACACAAGTAGCAGAGGTTAAAGGTGGTGTGCAGAAAAGGGCTAAATGGTTATAAGCCATCACTAAACTATTCTGACTTGAAAAGCTGTTTTAAATGTAAGTAATAAGAGCATCTTTTAATACATTTTAATTAAAAGCATTAATATTAGTGTCCATAAATCATAAGCCATGTCGTCTTGGGTGACTCACACATGGATTAGCCCAGCCAAGCGGTGGACATCACCACTTCACAAAGCCAGGCTAGAGAAATTAGTTCCCAAAAGGTGATCTCTCTCACAAGTATTGTTGTGATTTCAGTGGCATGTTGCAGCACAGGTGCTGCTACAGGAAACCAAACTATGGATTCTTCCTCCAGAAAAATGAGAATGGAGAGAAAGAACTTTATGGCCACACGAAAGTGTGTCACCAGATTATCACCACCTGCATAACCTGCTCTTCAGGAGAAGGTAGGAAGGCTCATAGCCTGTAGAGAAAGAAGACAAGTTCTTATTCACACCAGCTAGTCCAGAGTAAAGGCATCACCAAGCTCAGAAGAGTTTTCCATGGATGAAAAATGTTCAGGAACAAGGCTATTTGCCAGGCTTAGAGGAAAAGAGAACACTTACTTGGTGCATCCTTGCTCTGGAGGTCTGAACAATTAATACTCAGAAAAGTTGATTTCATGTCCTCACAGCTTCTACCTGGTACACCATGTGGTAGGGATGTTCATTGCCAAGAGCAGCCTCATGGAAAATGGGTCACCTTGCAGGTAAAGGAGGCTGGAAAAGCCACAGCCAGATTATTGCCAAAGACAATGCTCCAGGTGCACCCCACTGTACCGGCATACAGACATACGGGTCAGCCTGGCAGTAGCACCTCTCCAAGGATGAGCTCCTCAGTGTTACGTAATGGAATAGAAGCATCTCTATTTTTATCATAAATAGAAATTTGAATGTTGTGAGGTCTGTGCAAATGGTTTTCAAGCTTTTCAAACATAAAGCCACTTAAACTTGTTTGTGGCAACCTAGCCTTTCAGTGCTTTCCAGATAAAGGGTGAGTGTCAGTGCAAGATCTTGGTGGTGTTTTATCCCATACACCTCTAGCATAAAATATGACGACTCAGTGGGAAAATGATACAAAATTTCAGTTCCTCTTCAGACACTTATTATAGCTGAAATATTCTGCAGACAGTTCACACAGACCTCTCCAAGAGCTATGTTCTGGACACTTATTTTAAAAGCCAGGATAGAGCCCTGAACAGTCATCTCAGCTCCTGACTGAATGCTAGTTAACTTCTGCTTAGGCCTTAAATATCCCTAAAGAAAAGATACACCCTTATTGAGCTCTAAGTTGTACCACTAAAAACACTTAAGTCTCTTAACTAAATGTAGGACAATTAAGCCTCTGAATGCTCTGAGACACCTTATCATAACTATAATCATCGTAACCTTTCAGACCAGCACAGCAAGCCAGTTCTGTCCATCAGGATACATCATTCGTCAAACTGCTTCTCAGCACAAAATAAAAATAAATATCCTTAAGAGCAATGGAAAGGAGTTGCTGGGAATTTACACTAGGAAAGCAATGAACAAGAAGGGCAAAGTTAAGGTTGCAGACACAACATCAAGCCACAAAGTAAGATGAAGAGGTGCTGGACAAGAGCAAGAAAGGACTATTTTTCTTTTAAGTGTCCTTGGACCAACATTGCTATAGCACTCACTCTATATGTGATGATTTTAAATGGAGGTGTGTCATGAGGCACGCAGACATTGCAATGAGGGCAGATCATGCCAAAAATGCTCTAGGTTATCAGTTTGGGTTCCATTAGAATAAGAATTTCCATGGGGAATAACAGCACCAAGCACACAGAAGGATGGAGAAGAGGAGGCATCAGTTTTAAGGCCAGCCTAAGAAAGGCGTAGGAGCTTCTGCTTTGGCTAGTCCCTTGGCCTCAGTGCAAACACCTCCCAGAACACCCTGTTGCACTACCACTGAAACTTGTCAGGCAAGGACCAGAGCTCATCCTCCAAAGCAGCATGAAGTATCTGTTTCCTCAAGCATAGCGAGGAGTTATAGCAGGACTCTGTACTCCCCCTGAGAAACCGCCTAGCTCTCTTAGAGCAAGGAGAAAAAATGGTAGGAGCCATTTCCATAGCTCCTACCACTACACATTTGCTTCTCTATATTCACCACAAGCAGCCTACAAACTCCTGAAAACAAAGAAGTTAAGCTGTGTGGCACAGGAAGGATGAGCCTGTAAGGATTCTCTACATCTCCCAACAGCAGGGATTTACCCACCTGAGCAAGGGCTCACTCTAGCACATCCTTACTTCCTTAGTTCATGGCTAGGTTCTCCCATGGCTGTAGTCAAAGATACAGAGCAATTCACACCTGAAAAGCACATTTCCAGGTTGCATGCAGCTTGGGCAGGTACAGCTGCTCTGCCTGTAGCAACATTTAGAAAGCTCTTACAGCTAGGGTCTAGGAGTATTAAGTCTTTAAACAAAGACTTTAATGGAGTCTTGATTACAGAAATTGGGGATTATAAAGACTCTTCATGCTGGAGCTGATGTTGGTCCCTGGGATACACAAAGCCTTATTTTCGTCCTTGGAGGAGTGCATTTGCTTTTTAGCCAGGGCCTCCAGACCTTGGACATCTCACAATAGTAAACAACTCTTGGACGAGGAACGTGGGAAGCTTCCGGCCTCCTTAGCAAAGTTCCATGCCTACTCAT
Source organism: Eurypyga helias (assembly GCF_000690775.1). Classification (NCBI taxonomy): domain Eukaryota; kingdom Metazoa; phylum Chordata; class Aves; order Eurypygiformes; family Eurypygidae; genus Eurypyga; species Eurypyga helias. Next base: position 10,943 of record NW_010272233.1, read on the forward strand.
GAAGGGGGCTCACCAGTTTAAGTGCTGCCTTGGGGAATGTCTGCTGTAGTCACAGATATGGGCAATATAGACATCCGAGTTAAATTTAGAGCCCAGTTGGTACCAGGCTACTTAGTTTAGCCACAAGAGCACAAAGCTCTGCATGAGCTAACTTGCCTAGCAGCCCTGTGGGCTGTGCTTTTATTAGCAGATCTTGTGCTCTCTTAAAATACACCTCTGTTATTCCAGTATACTGTGGGAAGAACATGCCTCACAGTAACTCAACCGTTAAGTGGATTTGTATGCATACCTCCCACTCATCTCAAACAGCTAGAGAATTTCCCACCATATCTTCCCCTATTTACATATAAAATCTTGCTGCATTCACTCAGTCACTGTTTCAGAGTTTTTCCTTCCTCTGAGGCTGTGCTAGGCCAACCTCTGGTTTGTTGCTAGTGAACCATCTGCTGCAGAAGAGCTATTAAAATTTTACCCTTTTGAACTATTCACAGATGTAGAATAGGGACGTTATCTTAAAATCTATCCCACTGTTCCTACAAGGTTGAGATTCTGCAATCATGTAGTGAGCACATCAGAAGGCAGAAGGCTTCCCTTTCTCCAGCATCCCTTCTGGGGAGTTCATCTTGTCTTTTCCCTAGTTCAAAGGGAAACCATGCTAAAAAGGGGTATATATACAGAGCTCTCCACTCACCCCCCACATTAATCAAGAGAACAGAACTGGTTCAGTGGCGGTATCAAGAGAAATCTAATACCAAAACAGTGGCTCTGAAAGACCCCAGAAGTCAGCCAGGATTAAGCGATGCAAAGTATGCTATAAAACAACTGGAATACTCAAGTTATGGGAAAAGAACTTAAATGATGACACCATGGCAGATCAGCTAGGATCAATGGAATTACAGCTTCCCATCTGCTGCTGCTCATGCACCTGTAAAAATGGCTTCCCTGAGACATACATTTAAAGGGCACACAGAAAGTCATATTTTTTGCTCTTTAAATGTAAATTTAATGCATTCATTTAGCAAACTCTAATTGTGTAGATTGCAAAGTTTTTATCTATTTGCAACACTGAGCGTACTATTACATTTCTTGGTGGCATGTATGCTGCCAGTGCACATCTGGCGTATAAACTGCAGATGAACATTCACAGATGGCATGAAATACCTAAGCAAATGGTTTGACCAAATATAGATGTGGATGAAATGCCTCCGAGTGCTTCACTGGCAAACTTTTGTAGGTACGTGAAGCTGTACATGCAATTACTCTGCAAATAACGTTCAGGCTAATGCCTTGACATGATGCTTAAGGAAACCTTCAACAGCAGTTGATTACCACCTGGCTTAAATGCACATGACTTCACATCTCATATGGTGTCTTGAGATTAGATTTCTAGAGACAGATTTCTGAAGGAACAGTGTTCATAACTTGGGTGCTTTTTTTCTTGCCATTGCACTGACATTTACCATAATTATATGGAAAACTGAGCCAGTTTCTGTTCAGATGACCAAAAATGGCTCTGCATTTCTCTACCGTACACAAGTTGCACACACCTTACATTATAATGCAGTTTTGAACAGTGTTCCCCAAATGTTTAACCACACTTGAAATGAAGGCAACTGTAATACGCAAACACCAATTAAATATTTTCACCTGTGCTAACGTGAGATGGATGAGGAAAACTAAAAGCATGTGGCTAAAAATAAACATTAGTACCTTTATCAAAGAATAATGTTTTGAGTTTACTCTTCACCATCTGCTGTACACACCATTTCTGCTGTTACTTCATCTTTATAAAATTAAAATAATTTTATTTTAAACACAGATCCTAATTAATAAACTATCCACTACACAGTGTCTTTAATCAACATACACTGACAGTCAATAAAACCCCAAATAAGCAAAAAAACCAAAACCACAACAGTGGGAGAGCTATGCCTGAGGTTCCAGGATTTTGTCCTTAACAAAAAGCCTTCCTCAAAGGGTGGTGCATTCTGTAGGAGAAATGGCGTAACTCCCATCTGGTTGCCACACTGCAGCAATTTGGCAGAAGGGATAACGGATGCTGGGACTCGAAATGGCTCCCACACTCTCTTCCCTGTCTCTAAAGGGAGTTACACAGAGCCATCACTGAACTGTTAATGGGTGCAAGATGTGTATTTCTGCAACCCTGAAGACTGACTGCGAGCATGTGCAGGAAATGAGGGGTGGCAAAGCTTTTACAGCTGAAGGAACCACTTAAAATTCTGTTAGTATTCAACTAATGTGTACTTTCCTCCCTTCTCTCACTACTAAGGCATCTGCCTTCCTTCTCATCCTCCCTCAGTGTGGCCATGACATGGCTTGAAACTCAAAACAGCCTAGCAAAGCCTGTGGAGTGAACCATAATCGTTCCCTACGCACTACTGGTCCCCTGGGGAAGATTCAGATCAGACACAGTGCAAACCTGGCTAAATCACATCTTGCAGTAATCAAGCGGCTTCACCACACAGACACTAAATGTGTGTGAGCTGAAACACAACTGTGCAGATTTCTCAGCCAACCAGATCTTCATTCGGCATCACAATCTACAGGCGATCTTCTTTACGGCACCATCTCATTACTTATCAGCCCTGACCAGGGTCTAACACTGCAGATGGGGACTGATGACTGTACAGGGAGCCACTGATTCCAAAGAGCAGTGTAGGAGATGCAGAGGGACTGGGGAAGGAGCACAGGAGGTCTTAATCTGCCTGCCAGGAGACAACTAGAACACCTTGGCTACATGAGATGCTCTTACCTGGATTTATGCAGATAAAGCAAGTTAAAAACCATTAGTCTACCCATCCACGAAGCAGTTTCAAGGGGTACTTGTAAATGCTGTCATAGTGTCTAATTATGTTTTGCAAGAAGTAATTTATTTGCTTGGCAGGTCTCACGCAAGGGAGAATTGCACCAAACTTGGAACTAATTATTTTAAGGAGATCTAAGAAGGCATCTGACTGACATATCAGTTTCAGGGTGGTAGAAGACTTGCTGAATCCGTCGACTCATAGACTATTTCAACATTGCTTTATCTGGCACAAAAATAAATGTTCCATATGCAAAGCAACCCCGTAGGAATGCCCCATGCATTTTGGGTTTAAGGACCACACTGAACAGAAGCAGTTCACCAAGATTCTTGCTTCTTGATTCTTGTTTACAGATTCTTGTTTACAGTAATAATGACTCCTCCAAAACAAAGCCACTAGGTCCTAGGATCAACTTCTTCATAAATCTTTCTCCAAGTGGTACAAAATATCCAGTAAATTTACTTGCCACTTCTTGGTACTGCAAGAAAAAAATTCAGCTGTTTATTCCCCAGAAGGGATTAATGACATAAGCGTGGGGATATTTCTGGCATTAATTTTGTTTATGGCCTTAAAGCAAGTCAGAAATTAGGACTGGATAGGAAAAAAGGTATTTTTTCTTTACTATGCCAAATGTTTCGTAAAGTCTGATATAAGGTGCAAGTTGATTCAAACACATACAGCATCTTTTGGACAGATTTCACCCACACAGTTGCTTCCCTCTGGTTGGTGAAAATCAAGAATAAACAGTGCAGTGTTGAAAACAGTGACAAGCTGTAGTCAAACTCAACTCCTCTTGGTGCCAAAATCAATAGTGGATTTCCTCCATTTTCCCCAGGATTGGTCTGTGATATTACTACTGTTACAAACAGGAAAAAACCAGAATTCTTCCAGTCATGATTCCAACTGTAGTCATGCCTGTAATAAAATTAGGTACCTACAGTTTCCACATGAGGAATGATATGATTAAAATATTAATAGTGCCTGTAATGCAGCTGTACACCATACTTCCTACTTTCTGACAGGACAGCACAGTGTGTCATTCAGTCTATGCCACATGTTCTCAGCAACCAGGTGGCAGTAAAGGCTCCTGCAGGATTCCGTGTGATTTCAGCCTGGGGAATTGTATTTTTATTCCATGAACTCTACTTCCTTGGCTCCAGGGCAGACAGTTCTCGCTCTTACATGCTTTCTAGTGTAGAAGACTTTGCATGACCTCCTTGGAAACCATGCTGTATTGAGCACCATGTGCTGGGAGGTGTACTTCCAAGCAGCGTATATGCTGAGTAAAATCCAGTCCACTGATTTTTGGTGCTATTGCACTGGCTACCAGTAAGTTAGTAAGGCTTCCCCAAGGAGCACCTTGTTAAGCGGCAAAGCTCTGCAAAGAAATGCACATCCCAAGAACTACCTTAGTACAGTGGCTCATCAGCTGCTCGGAGCTTCCTGTGAGGCCAGCCCTCGAGAATGGCTGAAAGCTTCCACAGGGAAGATGCTGGGACATGGTGCAGCTCCTCTGCCAAACAGCCTCTTGCCGTTCTCTGCCAGCAATTCCAACAATATAATACTCTTTTGCAGATACCACCCAAAGTCACCAACATTTTAAATACATACTTGATATTACAGCTGAAGTTACCAGATTACTGATGTAGCTTGGTTTCTGTGAGTGAACGCAAATCTGTTTTGTAAAGCACCCAGTTATTTGTAGAAGAACAAGAATTTTGTGCACACAGAAATTAAAATGAACATTCATCCTGAGACACAAGAGAACTGTAGTATATTTCTACCGTGTAACTAACTTCTTTCAATTATTGCATTACAAGCTCATGATAAAGCCAGTACTTGGACAGGTGAGAAACAGCTGGAAATCAGCACAGACTTAATCTTTTCAGCCAGAAGTCTCCTGAGATTTTAAAAATCTTACCAAATTATTAGAAAACTTCATATACACTAACATTTCAGTAATAGCTGCATGCTTCTAACAAAGCATTTACATGTTCCAAACTTAAGAAACAATTAGTATGCAAAAAACCCCAGCTAGTTCTATTCCCCAGCTACTCCCAGACTGTCTGAAAATCTTAGTCACAGAGATTACATTCTGTCCAGGAGCGAATGACGTATCACATTTCTTTGGAAATAGCACATAACGAAATTCTCAGCAGCTGCAAACCCATTTCTGCTGAAACCACCAAGTTTCTCTCTAGATTTTTCACTAAAAATTTCCTGAGAGATAAGTAGATTCACTGGTACCCCGACCCCTCATAAAACAGTAGGAAAAACTTGACCAATTAATTACGTTGGCTGCTCCGCACTGCTGTAATCTAGTCCCAGTGCAAAAAGATGCAGCCAGATTCGCCAGAAGTCAAAAATATTTATGTTCAGGTTAATTCCTCATAATCCTCCAAGCATCACTCCCTGGCTTGCCAGGGCTCTTCCTTACAAACCTGCGCCAAAATCCGAGCAGCTCAGAAATGCCGTCCATTACCTCCATCAATCACGTTGACAGATTTACTCACTGATGTCTGCCAGTATGCTGTTTGAAGTGGTGCTGCTTAATTCCCTACTGTTCCAAATATTAGGCTTGAAATGAAGAAACTTTACAGTAAAATATTAAATCCCTTTACAATGTCCATTACTACATTAGATCACTTCTTCCACTGTAATACTCCTGCAAAAGAGCATTTAGAAGTTCACTTCTAGAGAATTACTTTAACACTGAAGAAACCCTACAAGGGCCATCGAAAATAACGCATGGAAAATACATCCACATCCTCCCAGGACAGTTGGGGAAAAGAAGTCTGGTGATGTGACCTGGCACCAGTGTTGGAGTGATAATTAACAGTGAGAACAGAGATAGAGCCAGACGGTCTTTTCCTGCTTTACATGGAAAGCTTTCACCTAGGAAGCATACAGGAGTCCCTGAGTGTTCTCAGTCCCTCAGGGTAATTCAGAGGGAAGGAAAAGAGCTTGTGGAAGTTTCACCAAGGTTTGCAGAGACTCTCATGTTTGGGCTGGCTGGGAGAAGTGAGTGCACAGAGTGATCCTCTTCTCAAGGGTTGCAGTGAAGACAAGTAACTACTGGCAAGAGATCACGATTCCTGAGGTATCCTGCAATCCAGCACATCTTCAAGGGAGCTAAATGCTATTCTCTCCCCATAATGTGATCTTTCTACTAAGGGAGGGGAGCATGACCATGTTGAAGCGTATCTGCCATATGCACACGTATACCCATACACAATCAAAAAAATGCAGGGTATTTTGCCCTCAAAGATTTCCAGCACTGTCAGTGTATTTATATGTAAAAACAAACAATAACATGTTTGGAATACTCAAAATTAAGGTGTAAACTGCTGATTTACTTGTTTAGCAGGTGAGGTTTCAGTCTCTTGGCACGTACACCAGCTGCACAGTTTATTGACTGGACTTTTTCTTTCACATTCCTGAAATTCTATGCCATTATGGGCTTTCATTACTCTACCAACATCATCTCCTGCACCTGAAGGTCTTGTCACAACACCACTTTCTATCAGTCTCCTTGTAACATTACCTCCACTCTACCTCCTTTTTGACACTAAAATAAGTGAACAAATGAATGAATAAAGTAGAGTCTGAAAGGGGCAAGTAACTGTCATCTGATGCTGCGGCTAAAAACACCAAAAATAAATACATTTCATTCAGTACTGAGAGAATAAACAATGAAAGAGGTAGAAAAGTTCAAATAAACCTACAGTACGGCTTTATGCTATCCAGTAATGCAGTATGCTGAAAATAGGAAAGGAAGATTGTGTCAGTTATTGTTTTGTCCTAGAACCTTGCCTAGTCACAGTACATTCATGCCAACCTCTCCATTATAGCATCATTTCAAAATTCAAAGGTAGGAATAGAAACTATGTAGGTCTACTCATTTTTATTTTTGGATAGCAAAAAATGAGTATTTGGAAAACCTGGAGAGGGGAAGAAAGCAGATGGAGAAAAATGAGCTCTAAAGTAAGCATCATTTTCTAAATTAGTTCTTATATTTGTTCCACAAACAATATAGTGCTACCTTAGGGTTTTGCTTTATGTGCACTGTTACATTACTTTATCACTAAGAGCGTTAATGTCCCTTTTATGAAATATTCAGAGAAAATTATATTGCTGCAGCCTACAACTGGAGGCTATAAAACTTGGTAATATAACAAGGAATATTGCAGCTGTCTCAATAATTGTAACTTCAATTAGCATGTTAATACAGTTAACAGTAAGCCCAAAACTTGTTTAAAATAGGGAAACTGTAAACAAACTATTGGGCTGTGTGTGAGCAGAAGTGTTGCAGTACATCCTGAAGGTCACGCAACAGCAGAGCCACGTAATCATGAAGCCTTCTCCCACTCAGCATTACAGCTGCTTGAAGCCCTGTTAGGAGAAGGCTGTACCAAAGATTACTGTTGGCAGTTGTGTTTATTTTGTTTGCTTCCTGTCTTAATACATCACTGTTACTAATTTTCAGCCCAGATCTCCTGGAAATATCTCGAAGTTTACATGTTTTCACAGAAATAATGTTCTCTAAAACTAGGTCTTTTCAGAAAGGTTGTTTAGTGTCAGTGCTGAAGAGAGATTTTGGGATTTAAGAAATATCTGAAAGCAAATGAGCTCCAAGTACATAAGACCTGTACACACAGCTGCTAGTTTTAAAAAAAGCATTAATGTAGACTTATCTTTTTGCTTTTCACAAATTTTGACATGTGGCTAAGCTGGTTTAGCAAGTGGTCCTAGATATTTAGAAGAATTTACATTACAAGATAAGATGCAAAAGTTAATGGCATCACACACAGCAAGTGCAATCTTCCTGCTTGAATCTTCCTGTGCTGCTAACTGCCTCTAGGATTTCTCAGTTCTCTTGGCTTTAGAGCTACAATACTGTATTTCTACACCTGAGGATAGCCAAAATGAATAGTGCTCAGTCTTTTCTTTCAGTGCTGCATCCGTGTCCTCACACCTTTCAGCTCTTTATTCAAACACTGCTTATTATGAAGTGACTGCAGTGGTCTAATTTTGTCCAAGAAAACTTTAGTCTAGACCAGAGAGTCGGAATAAATACCTGACACTGAAAAAACCACCTGACTATGGCATGCTACTGGTACACATAGAAGCTTTACCATAATATCAATGAATTTTCACTGAAAAGCTTCATTACTAGCCCCAAATTTAAAAAAAGAAGCTGGTGCTACATAGGTGTACATAGAAAGATCTAGCAGTGGTAGGAATCAAAGCAAGTACCTCCATTCACTGCCTTTATCTCAGAACTGCAACAGGAACTCTGCAGAGGGTGCAGGATTCCAGCTGTGCACACCACATTTGAGGAATGGGGTCAGCTAAATGTGTACCACATTGTGTTGCAAGCCTCTGGCTCCCAGTAATAGCTCAGCTCCATGAACAGCCCTGTTGATTTCAGCACTGGACTTGTAAAACAAGAGAATAAGCACAGGATTCACCATCTGGCTCTCTGTGGATACTCACAAAGTCATAAAGCCACTGTTCCTGAGGAATATTTAATTTTATGACTTGTTAATGGGTTTAGATCTCAAATTTACCATTTGCACTAATGCTCATTACATTTAATATTAAACCTGGCTTGCTAGCTGTATTACCACCTTCTTTTTGTCTGAAATTAATCCAGTCTTTTCTTGCTTGCTCAGCTCCCGTCCCCCAAGCTGAAGACCCTTACTTATAAGCATTCCTAGTTTACCGAAGAAGCATGCAGCACTGAACTTGGCTATGGAAATAAGTTTCAGATAACAGTCCTACAAAAACGATCAGGGGAGCAGATTTAAAGCTGGGGGTCAGGAAGGCGGTGAGCTTTGTGTACACATCTGAAAGTAGGGTTTGTAAATTCACCACCTACAGCATGCCTGGGTTTTAACCTCTCTTCAGCTGACTAGACAATAGAGCTGAACATGCAATCTAAATAAAGAACTAGAAAACACCTTTATAAGAGTCTTAAACCATGGCTGCCAAAGCAGTGACCAATAAAGCCATTCCAATGATTGCACCTCCCATATCTCTTTATTACTTAATCCTCAGAGACTGGCAATTAATTGCTCCCTGCACTGATCCAGTCTGCCTCCAACACCTTGCCTGACCAGCTAGTACAGCACTGCCAGCATTTGTTACATTCCCAGTAACACTCATTTGCCCTATTTTTGCTTTGAACAGCCTTGTCTGTAACTACCACATGCATTTCCAGCTTCAATTTCCTTTGAATAACAGAAGACTAAGTCAGGAAGATGCTGGCCTCACATTTGCTTTTCTCCTTCCTGTAACTCTCTTTTGAACACAGTCCTATAGCTTCAGCTGTAAGAGCCATTATTTTTATCTACATCAGGAATGCTGTGCCAGAGCCTTTGTTTGAAGTGCAAATGGGTGACCAATTCCTTGCTGTATGAAACCTCAAGGAATTATAGGGTGAAAGTTCTCAGGAAAATGACCTACTAATAATTTTCATTAATCATTCATTAATTTCCATTTAATAAGAGCTCTTTCAGAATTCAGCATATCTGCAACAGGGGCTTTCCCATCTTTCATTACAGTCCGTGTGTAAAAGCATAAAGTCAACTTTTAATTAAGATGGAGCAGAAAAAGCTTATTCCTTGCTCCTTCCCAAGGACAGGCACAGTTCCATGGGTGTGCTCCAAAGAAAAACTCAAACTACTTCAGACTTCACCCAATTTCTGTGCCCTCCTGTGTCTGAGGCTGAAGTAAAACATACTGCCACGTGCTTTTCCAGCTCCAAGAGCTATACTCACCCTTCTCAACTTCCTTCAAGTAGATCAATCTGCAACAACAGAATTCTGCTACCCAACTTAGCAGGAACATGAAATGAGTATCAATCATACGGGTTTGTAAGTACTTGTTCTTCGCTAAACCTCTAGTAACCAGCGATTATGAATGGCTCACTACAATTATCTTGATCTAGTCTAGCCTCAAAGTGAAACTGTGAGAAGGGAAATGTCAGATAACCCAGATAAATTTCAATTTCATCACAATATCAACTTCAATTTCATCCCTAGTTTGTCCCATCACTACAAGCATACTAAGAATGTGAGCATGAAATTATTCGGCAAGGATACCATGGAGATCATCAGCAATGTTGAACCCCACAGACACCTCAAGAAAGCAAAGGAAATTGGCTTTTTAAGAATGGTTGCTATGCTCTATATCACACATCTCCAACAACTCTAAAATTGCTATTTACCATTACTTAATGAGTTATTCTTAAGAATATTGTAAAAATCTGAGAAGAAAAGGTTAGCAATAGCAACAGGAATGTCCGAGTGTATGACACTTCTTCGTTGTAAATTACTGCCTGATGTACTACAAAGTAAGAAAATAACCCAGAGGCCAGATTCCCTCACAGCTTACTGTTAAAACTCAGCTTCTGTGCCAATCCTTCAGCTCCCACTGCACAACTGGAGTCATTAAAAAAATGAATCAATTGAGCACTTCCCACAGGAATATTAGAAATAGCAAAATTTGTTCCCTCTGTGACATGAACACTAACCAGAGCTGTGGCCTAATCTGGCCTTCTTGCCTCAGTAAGTACAAACAGACCCATCCTTACTAAAGGATACAAACCTCTCTCCAGCACGTCCTCCCAGAGGACACAGGCCATGGGAGAAGGTTAGCTAATTCTGACAGGTCTTCATGACAAAAGAGTCAAGGTCATTCCACCGTGCAGATGCTGTACAAAATGTCTGGCAGTACACAATTTCTGACATTTGAAGCAGCACTCCGATTATGCTAATGTGAGCAGTTGTACTGCATTTTTTGCCAAGGCCCGAATTTGGCTCTGCACAGGCCAAGAAACAGCAGCCAGAATGGGAGATACAGCAGTAGTTTCTTCCATTTCTGAAGATCTGCCTTACCCACTCTTTGCAGGCCTTCTGCATCTGAACCAAAGCCTGGAAACAGACTCCCTGTATTCAACACGATGTCACATTAGCACACTGTCCCACTCATGGATAACCTGTCGGGCTGAGCTGTAGCAAGGAAGAGCCCAATTTAAATGAGCCAAAAAGGAGAGCACTGAATGTACAGCTTTCCCACTGCAAACCACTGTTCCTGAATTCTGAGTCACTTATTTCAATCAACTTGTTTATACTGGCCTTTAACTATACATTAAAATGATGCAAAACTATTCATCCATATCCCACAAGTCATTAAATGTAAAAGCAGAGGATGGTTCCTAATCCACATATAGTCCCTGCACTGCATGAAGCGTTGTGCATCATGTTTTACTGCAGGTTGGTAACTGAAGTTTTGTTTCAAGTGGTGGTTTTCTGCAAGCAAGAACACAGCCAGTGGAGGAAGGCAATTGTGACTTGCTAATGTCAGCAGCAGAAACCTTTATGTTCAACCAATAGCAGTTACACACCAGAAGGTAAAACCTTATTATTTCTCAAATATGCACAAGTCTATACAAAATGTTTTAATTTGTAAACAAAACTTGATGTTAAGCTCCTATCTGCCCAATGTAAACCAACAAAGCACTCAAATGAAGCCTGAAACCAAGGAATGCTGTATTTCAAACCTTTAGTACCATAAAACAAAAATATGGAAGACCAGCAAACTTCAATTTGTACCCCTACTTCCTCCTCGATAAAACTGGAATAAATACTCTTCTGCTTCTCTGGGATTAAGAGATTTAAAAGATGATTCTGGTAAGTGCTTTCATGATGACATATTATAGAAAGGCTGTAGAGGAAAACCCTGTTTTCAGAACAAGTTTGAAAAGCACTGAATCATAAAGCTACACACTGAACATGGTTGTAACAATTTTAAATGCACACCTAATTCAGTGGGTACGTTTGATTGAAGCAAAGCCCGCTAACTACAGGAAAGAGACTTTTTTACTTCATCCTCCTATGCAGACAAACATTCCTTGCTTTAGGCTAAGCCCTCATACTAAAAGTCATAGCAGAAGCTTCCACATTCTCATCGCACTGTGCCTAACCCCAGAAGTAGCCTGTAACAACCTGCCAGCATCCTTTACGGAACAGAAAGCTAATTTCTAGTTTGCTGCTCTGTAGCAATGCTAATTGAGCCAGCATATGAAATTCCACTTTCACGTAAGCCTGTATTAAATGCCCTTCTGGTTTCCATCCCTGGATATTTATCAAAATGCAGTTCAGAGAAATGTAATTAAACACTCCAATAAAAAAAGAAAACAAAAAAAGGTAGTGAGAGACATGCTCCCATTTTATCAGGCATCCACGCATGCTGAAAGGCAGGATGCATTCTCCCTCTAAAAGCCACTTCTGTCTCTGGGTGGCCTCTGCCCTAAGAAATAAAGGGACATTGATTCTGCATAATTGTTTGCACAGGTACACTATCAAATTTGAGGATGGACATTAAATTGTTCCCTTAGCAACAAACCTTATCAGTATTCTGTGAATATGAAGAGGGGATATTTTTTCCTATAGAAAAGTTCCTTCTGCTTAACAGCAGCAGACAGAAGGCCATTTTCAAATTCTTGCTTTACACTGTGTTCTTTTTGTTCCAGGCTACATATTAGGAAAGTAAGAGTACAGTTCAAGTACTTTGAAAGCAAAGGGAGAAGCTCTCAGTTACAGGTTACCAGGCTCTCGCTGCAGCACTGTTCCCCTTTGTGGGCATGTCTGAGGCCCCATCTCACTCAGTAGAGCACAACCCCACAAGCGCTTGCTGGGGCCCACCTATGCAGAACGTAACACTGACCAGAAGAGCAGAAGCAAGAATGGCTATGTGGAAGGATGGAAACTCTCACAGTGGCTTTGTTGCTGGAGACATCACAATGTCAAACTGCACCATAATTGTTTACCCCTGTTGAAGACAAGCCTTGCATCTGATTGAAAGCCCAGAATTCACAACAAACAGAAATGTAGATTTTTAAATCAAGAAAGCATATATCCTTTCAGAATCAACCTGATCTTCAAAAAACTAAAACATGGGGCCTTCCTGAACAGTACTGCAGAAGTGCTATTCATCTTCAAATTCTTGGCACATTCCCTCCTTGTTTAGGGATGTGATCGAATAGCTCTCATCAGCAGGCCATTGCAGTGGCTTATGATTATACCTCTTTATTTCTTCAACTAAATTGTAATTGTGGCTTTTTGTTTCTAGTGCACAACAGCCAAGCATATGGACACATCCTTTAAGCAGCTGGGTTAATACTGCTTTCACCTCTGTTTCACTCTTCCAAAGCATCTCCCTTTATAACGGATGGAAATGTACCAAGACGCTGTGCTGAACAGAGCCCTCTTCAGAGCTTGATGCCTAATGTTGCATTGCTAAGGAGAAACTATTTGTGATAAAATAAAGACAGATTCTTAACTACTTCTGAATGTCAAGCCTCACGCTGGGTGGAAACTTCTATGCATCTGTCAGCACGGATGCGTGTTGTACATTTTATTTTCAGAGCAGCTAAGATTCAAGTCCTACCTGCAACTTTGACTGTCAGAGGTCACTGACCCCCTGGGCCAAAGGCTGTCACACATGAGACCGGGTGAAGGAACAAACTCATCACATGCATCAGCACATCACTGCCACGTCTCCACATGGAGACATGCGGTCCCTACTCCCACCCAAATGATGACTGCTGATGCACGGAACATCAAACACAAAAGAATGGAAACAGCATTCTTCTGGCCATGTAGCCAAGAAACCCATTCTCCAGCACTGGAAAACACATTCTCCCCTATGTTTCAGTAGTTTTACTGCTGATGAGAACAAAACATACTGGCACAACAGTGAAGGAGCTATACGAACTCATCATTGCCCAGAAACCAAAATACAGCTGGCAGGTCTAATTTTAGTCCACTTGCCCTGACAGTGCCCTGTTAAACCACCCGGCTCTCATGCCAAGGTAAGTAACGCAGAAAGAGTTTTTGCTAGAAGCTGATATGAGCTTTGCATTGGAAATTAAAAGAATGTGAAAGAGTAGAAGGCTGACAAAGGAGCTGGGGCTAACCTTCACCATATTTAGTGAACAAACACAAGCAGAACCTGGGTAGTTGGCCTGCAACTACCAGAGCATTTACAGATCCTGGGCTTCCACTGTGGGAAGTCTGAAGTGAGACTTCAACTCTCAAGCCTGAATTTTAAGACACAGTTACAATACATAACATGCTTCAAAGCCTCAATACAGTAGCTAAAAAGAAAAACAGGACAGAAAACTGAACGATGCAAATTAAGAGCAGTATCTACCTTTCAGTTTGATCGTTTGACATTGGCTTGAAGTCCTTGACACACATACAAGCAAACGTCCAATCAGGCCCAGTGATTTGGAGGTCCAGCGCTCCAAGAGCAGTACCAGTGTCCCAGCTTTATGAAAAGGCTGGGTTTGGCACTAGGCATCAAAAAGCATACCCTGCAGTACAGCAGTCACTCGGAAATGAGAACTCGAACGGAAGTACTACAGCCATTGTTCATACTGAAATATTCTGCTTGAGCTGTTATAAGTGCTCATAAACAGGGTCAGCCAACCCTTCATTCATTCCAACATATAATCACCAAAACAAGGACATTCCTGATGGATACTTGTCTAACCTGTCCTCAAAAGTACCAAAAATAGATCCTACAGCTTTCTTGAGCAATACTTTCTTGATCCCTAATGTTAGGAGTAAGATAACTCTTCCATCAAGTTTTAAGTTCCCCTGTTTTTGCTGTGCAAATCCCATTCAGGATGACTACTTGACCTATCTACCATGTAATATGTAGACCTCAAAAATTTTGTAGTATATATTACTTGTAATTAACCTACTTTCAGAACATGGCCTTTTCCACATCAAGAACAGGTCTAACATACTTGATTAAGCGAATCTGAGAACATACTCACTGCAAACATGGCAGAGAAAAATTTCTCTTGTTTCTCAACCTCTGCTTCTGAAAACACAAGCACATGCCAGAACTTGGTAAAGAATTAGGGCGTTTCCAGAGCTTTAGTTACCTACAGGGAATATACACTGACTGGTAATGGAAAAAGTGCCCCAAGTGCCCTACTGATTCAGAATCCTATTTCCTACTTGATTTAATATGGCTGAAGAACCAAACTGGCCGAGATTCAGAGGCTACCCACCAAGGGTCCTGGAAACCATCATGAGGAGCACAGGCTCCTCTGCCTGCAGTCCTGAAGTCACATCAACACAGAACATATGTGATACCAGTGTAACAGATGCTAGGGTAACATTCTGCACCTGCAGATACCACAGCTGCAGAGGCATGAACACAACTAATGCTGGTATGGGCTGATTTATTAAGTTAGTTCCATGTGAGCAGACCACAACCAATGGCAAATAACCACCCTACACAGCTAACACAAAATTTGAAGCAGCTTTTTATATTTATCAGATAAGGAGTTTAGATATGCAACTCCAATAAGTAATACAGTTTTCCAATTTTGGCAGACTTAAAAGACATTGTCTGCTGTACTACTATAATTTTTTTTAGTCTTGTGAAAATAAAGGGGATTGGTGAGAAACCTGCACGTCTCTAACTTCAGCAAATTTTCATCTTGAGCTATCTGGAGTTTCTCCTAACCATGCATTGCCAGAGCTGCATTAGCTTCACCTTTAAAAACAGACGTGGAATTCTAACAGATACAGAGGGAACAGAAAATTAATGTTTAATTGTAAAGAGATTGCGCCACTTTCTTTTTCAAGCAGCCTTTCTCCAAGTGCAGAGCTTAGCAAGCTTATTTGGAGGAAACGTGCCCAACACTATCAGATACAGAACCAATTAGTATAACTCAATTGACATAACATAGATTACGTGAGTTCAGAGGAGGCCAGGAAGATGCTCAGAGGGCTGGAGCACCTCTGCTGTGATGAAAGGCTGAGAGAGTTGGGCTTGTTCAGCCTGGAGAAGAGAAGGCTCCGGGGAGACCTTATTGCAGCTTTCCAGTACCTGAAGGGGCTACAAGGAAGCTGGGGGGAACTTTTTACAAGGGCCTGTAGTAATAGGACAAGGAGTAACAGGTTTAAGCGAAAGTGGGGAGGTTTAGATTAGAGATCAGGAAGAAGTTCTTCCCGGAGAGGGTGGTGAAGCACTGGCACAGGTTGCCCAGAGAAGCTGTGGATGCCCCATCCCTGGAAGTGTTCAGGGCCAGGCTGGATGAGGCTTTGAGCAACCTGGTCAAGTAAAAGGTGTCCCTGCCCATGGCAGGGGGGTTGGAACTAGATGATCTTTAAGGTCCCTTCCAACCCAAATCATTCTATGAGTCTATGATTACATGGTGTAATTTGTTTGGTTATCCTACTTGCATAAAAATCTAACAGGCTTAAGGCTCACTCTATTACATTTGGCATTTTCTAAAAAAAAATTCCTGGAGTATTATCTAATTTTAAGAAAGATCCCTTGCTGTATGGTGTATAAGGCTGGTTTGTTTACCAAGTTTCCACTGAAGTTCAATTAGAAAAGTGTGGAGAAATGTAGCCACTCACTAGCTGTTAGCATGTATGCAAAACTAATTCAATTAGAAAATATTAAATAATTTCCCTTCTTCCAATTCAAAGTATATGATCTGGCAATTATATTTTTCATGATGAAAATAAAATGCTAGAAAAGGTATTGTTTCTGCAAGGATATATAAGCTAAATAAAATTACTTACAAAACTTTGTGTTTATTTACATGCATTGATTTTATTAGACCTCTTGGCTTTAAGAAAAATGCATGAGTTGGAATTAAGTTCGCTTCACTTACAGCACAATTGATTGCAGAGAGGTATTGAATTTTGTTTGATATGCTCTGACTTCCAGATAAACTTGTTAGTCCAAACTTTTAAAAAAATGTGCAAGTCACCAAGCTGACAGTAGTGGGAGCTCAGCAGAACACAGCTCCCCAGCAAAGCACTGTAAATAGTAAATAGTGAGGTTAATACAGAACCACACAACTTCAATGAAAATCAGAACCCATGAAGCCCTATTTCCTTCAGATCTCAGCAGTGTAGACTATTCAATAACTTAAACATGTATTTTCCTAAATGCAGGTTTAAGTTTCTCTCGTCCAAATCAATTGGTTCCTAAATTGTTAGTAGGTGACCCGGACACAGGGAACCTTGTTTTCTCAGGAAGCACAGAATAAGCCACTTTAGGAAACCTGTCAGTTATTCCAATGTGAAGGTTACTATAACCATATATGGGTACCTCAAAAGTGAAGCTACTAGTATAGTTTGGCTTGCACAGTCCTGAACCCTCTAGGTATATTTTAATTGCCTCTTAATTTGCTGCAAATGTTGAGGTCTAGCAACTTTCTGTAAACATCATTGTACCTACCAGTTTAATTCAGACTTATAGAATTGTAAATAGTAATGGAAAACAGAAATTACAGTTTAAAATTTGCTATATTGGCTCATCTTCAGTACATAAATACACAAGACAAACCACTCAGATTTCCATAAGTACTTGCCAATGTTATGTTCAGTAATATATTCTAAATGAGTATGAGCTACAAAACCTTAGGTGAACTAGAGATGTGTGCAGCGTACTATGTCTTAGCAACTGATATTTAACTTCAGAGTAAAATTTGCAACCCACACCTAGCAGTGGCTGTCATTCGATGACAACTTCTTAAACAAAAAATATGTATCCCACTCAGTCACACAATCCTCAAATGTTCCAGTTCTCTCTTAAACAGTTTCTTTTTAAACAAGTCTGATTCCTACCAAAAGCCTCCCAACACAAGACCTGCATTTCTGAATTTCTGGGAAATGTTAAAAAAATAAGTATCTGAGTGATCTACACTGTGCTGTTTCCCATCAGCTAATTGTTTTCTACTTACCTTTCGTTGCTTCCATGTGAGACCTGCAACCCAGAGAAATCACTTCCAGTTTATACAATACGCACAACAAATAATTCTCATTCTTTATATACTCAATTTCCAGGCAAAGTTGACTGGATAAAACTCTTTCAGTTAAACAGTTTCTAATATGGACTGAGATTGAAATGTAAACCACATTTTTTCTTAGCCTAGTGAAAATATTTGTCCTTTTTTTTTTCCTGAAAATCCTCAGATACACACAAGTCTTGTCACATGCAAAACGCATGCTTTATCTTACATTAGCACTTATTCTAAGGAATCACTAGAAGTTGCAGCCACCTCATAAGGAGTCTTATATTTAACGTCTTACATATTAATTATTCAATGTAGGGGCAGAAAGTCCAAACTTCATTTGAGATACAGAAGCATCACAATGTGCTTCCCTGACAAGCATTGCACTAATTTTATTTGCAGCTACTGCAAATCACATCAGCCAGAAACCACCGCACTTCAACAGAGATGGGGTATGTGTTTTTCTTACTTTCACATAATCTAAGATTGCGTTGTTACCTGTAGTCCCATGCAGGGACTAAAGGCTTGACAGCATCTCAGAGCACTCACAAATGCGAAGGGGCCAGTTCAGCAATTGTTTCCCAGCACTGCTTTCACAAAAAACTGATCACAGAACACTGAGTTTACAGCGTTAATTTCAATGTCCTCTGGGTAGCAGAAGGACACCACTGGTATCTTGCCTAATCTACTTCTCAAAATACTTTCACTGAGATATTTATGTATTGAAAAACAACAGCTTCATTGAGTAAACTACATTACCATTTGCAAGCAACATTCAGTGTGTTCCAACCATCCTATTCATATGGAAATTAGACTGACTTCCTTAGAATGAGGCAGGTTTCCATAAACTCCAGTCGCTGTCCACTGAACCTAGACATTTCCCTTAAAACCAATGCATTTAAATTTGATATATTATTTTTGGTTTGTGCCTTTCTTGACAAGTTGTTTTACAAAAGCAAGAACTGGTTACTGGCTACAGGCTGACCTTTCCCTGAAAACAAATTGAAGCAAATGGAGTATTCCTTGATTTTACATTGGACAACATTCTAGAATGAAAGAAGCTGATCAGAGTATGAGTGAATCTTAGCATAACCAATTAATTTTAATCCCTTGAAAACTTTAGCATAGGAGTAACACTAAAAAGGCAGGCAAGCAAGCCAGAAAGACTCCCAAAGGCCTCTCAAGCCTTTCAGGTTACTAGACAAATTAACTTTTTCATTTTTACTTAGGAGAAAAACCACAGTTCTGTTAAATGAATTCAAAACTCAGCCTCTTGCAAGAATACAAAAGATGGAGCGATTCTTCAGAACAATCATGAGTTTGATACAAGACCAGTAGCAAAAGGTAGCTTTAAGCCAGTGAATTTTCCTCATTCTAAATGTTCAGGGCCTGATCTAAAACAGAAGAGCTCTCAGCTGCTCCATCCAGAGACATTCCAGCAGCACTGATCACCCAAGTACGCATCTTGCTCACGTGACTTAGAGCAAGCAGATAAATAAGGATAGTCAGTGGCTCATAAGGAGAATTACGACACTACCCGAGTTCTTCTGCATAGGGAATTCATGTATTCAACAATAATGCATGAATTAACAGCAATTTTTCCACTTGAACAATATCAGTTACCTATTCCTAAGGCAGAGGGGTGAAACGGACTAGAGGCCTATAGAGAAATACTGCCTAATTGGGATAGTGATGGTTTGTCCAGTTACTTCTCAGCTTTTCAATACCCAGGGGACAAGCTGAAGAGGAACCGCTTGACATCTACCCAAACAATTCTTATGCATTCACACTGGTGGAAACCTTACGGGAATGGTTGTTTTATCAGCCAGGTACTAACTACACAAGCAAAGGGCTTGTGGACAACTCTGAAATTCAGGACAGTAACAGGAAATTAGTAGAGGCAGCTGCTTGGCAGAGACACTTGGCCAAATGTCTCAGTAGGATGAAAATATAAACTCTTTTTATTCTGGTCAACAGCTTCCCACATTTGGGGCCTATTTGAGGTCACAGGCAGTACTTTGACATTCACTACAGAAACAAAAAGAGATCACTTGCATTAATTCCAAAGCACTTGTGCACTGCACTTGGGGCATATTTTCACATTCAATTAGAAATTACACTGTGCTTTGAGTCTCACCAAAATGACTTCCAGGATCCTTGCCATGTTTGTCATCTCTCTCATGATGTCCCAGTTTACCAGCATTCTATACATGTGGAGCTACCACCCACACTAAGGGAAACCCATTTGCTATGTTTTCCAACATGCTAAGCACCACACCAGATAGCTTACTGGACATAGTACTTCCACGTGACACATGCTGATACATGACATAACACACACACCTACTGCAATGCATATGCATTTTACAATAACACCATTTCTGCAGTTAGGCCGGAGAGAAACCATGCGAGAACATTATGACAGACATATACAAGCAGTCTTAAATTATATCAACACACAAAAGCTAGTAACTCACAGAGCAGTAGTAAAAGCCCACTCTTGGGCATTAGGAAAGCCCTCCACAGTGCAGAACTACAACTTACACTTCAAATCAGCCTCTGGAATAAGCAGATATATCCAGAAATGGGGTAAATGTGCTCACCCAGTAAATGGAAGTCAATGGGGAGCAACAAAACCGAAGGAACTATAATTTGTAGAGGTGTGTGCCAAACAGGAAAGGCCTGCAATCAACTGCAAGAGTGTCTCTGGCAGGAGAACATGGCAAGATAGGCACTGTGGAGATAGAAAGCATACTGACATTCTAGAAAAAGCGAAAAAGGTAGAAAAAAGCCCAGCACAAAGGCAAAGAAACAGCAATGTGTGACTGAGAGCAGGCGTCTAGGATTGGATGAAGTCTAAGGCAGGAGATTAGGTTAAAGACTCAAAACAGTGTGAGGGAAGAGATAGCACTGAATGTAAAATAAAGTTTTAGTCCTTGACCTGCTTGAAATGGGAATGAAACTTGAGATACATGATTCAGTGGCAGCTATTCCAAAATTCAACTTATCCACTAAGGAAACGACGGGAGCACCTCTCCTACAGAGAAAGG
>NW_010272234.1:0-1095 GCF_000690775.1 Eurypyga helias
AAAGGCATGAGGCACAAGGAGGTTTATGGTAGCCCCAAAGTATAATTGCTTTTGACTTTCAAACTCTATCTGTCCTGCTTACTGAGGGTGTTTGCTCAGGGCCAAAGATCTTCGAACACAGTGGTCCCAGAAAGGTGCAATAGCAGCTGACAGAATGGCTGCTTCAGTCATTGTCATGTTTTGTATACTTCATGACGTGTTGCTTCCACAGCCAGCTCCAGTCACTGCAACACTTATATCCATACAGTTTATATGCAGGTCTTCGGGTTTTGTACAGTATACTTTTGTCTTTTGCAGAAACAAAAGGTATCATCCTCTCAGAGTTTCTCTGGATTTTTTTTGTAACATTTTGATGACAAGTCTGGTTTTACTTACTTAAAAAGACAGCTAACCTGCAGCAATCCCCTGCCCCATTGGAAGTAGTTAGGTTTTCTTACTACCTCCATATATCCTTTTCAATGTTTCTCTTAGTACAACCTATGCAGATTTCTGTAACTATAACTATGTAGATTATTCCTTCCAACAATGTGGCTAAGTATTCTTTTAGAGACCATCCGCTTAATCCTTGAAGGATTTTGTTGAGCCAATTATTTTCTGCTGCATCCATAAATGCTCTGCTGTCTTCTGCTACTTTTTTCATTTTGCCTAATTGTTCTTGCAGAATATCAGTGATATTTGAGATGTGGGTACAGCAGTGTTCTTTAATTTAAGAGAACTACACACCCTTTATTCTTTAACTAACAACAAGTCTAAGGCTAGCCCATTTTGTAAAGTCATTTTAGTATTAGCTTGGACCTGTTTATTAATAATTTTAATACTTCAAGTGTTGTTTGTCAAAATCTCTACTTGCCAGGTCAAATCCTCTGTCAGTACTCGATCTTCTAAAACCATCAGTCTGGGTAATAGGAAACTTTGAAATCCCCACTCAAGGTGTACTGCTGTGGAAGTTCCTGTCCAAGTATGACAGCACTAACCAAACACCAAGAACAGAATAACAGAAAAACACCCCACACTTCTAATGCTCTGTGTTCTCTTAGTATTACATTTTACAAGCATTGGTTCATCCTCAGATCTCTGGGTTGGTATTGATGCACA
>NW_010272235.1:0-623 GCF_000690775.1 Eurypyga helias
CCCTCCCAGCCCCGATCCCGACCTCCCCACAGGCCACCAGAGCTTCCCCAAATCTGGCTTCCCCCTTTCTATTCCTTGGGACCCTGACCCAGCACCCCAGGGACCCACCAGACCCCAGCCCCAGGGGCTCTGCCTGTCCCCAGCAGCCTCTGCCCCAGTGCTGGGTCCCTGATGGTCCCCCTGGCCCCAGGCCGGCTGGGGACCCTTGTCACGGGGGAAGAAGGGATGACCTGAGCCAGGTGACGGCCCAGGCAGCTCCTTCTCCAGTGCTGCAAAGCCCCCGCGATGCCCAGACCCTCTCCTAGCTCAGGGTGTTTATGGGGGTGCTCAGGACAATCTCTGACCTAGGCCCTGCGTCACCCAGGCCAGTGGGTGCCCCAGGTCCCGTGGGTGCAGGAACAACTCTTGGCCCAATTGGGTGGAAAATCCAAAGCCCTCGCGTCCCTTTTTCCCGCTCTGGACACCCTGGGTGCTATCTGGGAGAAGGTGGGATGCAGGGGAGAGTGGGGTCAGGCAGGGAGGGGTTGGGGGGCTGTAGTTCACTCTCTGACCCCATCTCCCTCCCATCCCTCGGCCAGTATGGCTGGGGCAGCGGCGCCGGGGGATTTGGGCCGGGGGCCGGG